>NW_024425675.1:32148221-32173914 GCF_017311325.1 Ursus maritimus | reverse complement strand
GGGGGGGGGGGCTCTCCGGGGTTCCACACGCAGGAAACCCCACCCCTTGCGCGTTCGAGCTCACGCTGCTTTGCAACAAGGACGCACAGAGCTCTGTCCGCACTCCAAGGGACGGTGCAGCGAGTGAAAGACCACCAGTCACGCCTTCTCTAATTCCCGGAAAACACTCCTGTCTCTTTGCGGACTGCTGAGAAAGGGAAAGAGGGCATGGGGACACACACGCTTCTGGAGTTTCTTCTTCTGATTTCTCTAACAATTACGCCGGGACTCAGAAAAATAGAAAATAATTTGTAAGAATCAAGATGATGAGACAGTATGTTGATGTGAAAACAGATAACTAGTATTAGATATTTTTTTTAATTTCCTAGGAATTCAAATTAAAAAAAAAATTTGTTCCATTGGCCTTATGCCACTTTAAATAAAATTAATTACCCTAGCATAGGAAGAATCTGATGTAGCTTAAATGGGGTCTCACAAAGTGGTCCCACAGGTTAAAGGTCAGGCGTACGTATGAGCAACATAACCAGTAACAGTCACACTGCGCGCAGCCCTACAGCTTTGCAGGCGCGGACCCAGCATGAACGAGAACCAGCCTAGGGCAACGACCTGGGGTGAGGGCAGGAGCCCGGTGCACAGAGGGTATTTAGGAAGGAATTTTTCACCAGTGTGTTTCTGACTGTGTGATGGAGAGTTTCTAGACAGACTTTTCCATCCGCACAGAGAACCGTCCTCCTCTTTTACGAAAAGACACACATAGGAAAGAAAGAGCAAAGCACCAAGCGGGTCAGAGCTCTGCTAACAGACGCGTGTACGTCACGGAGCCTGAGACTGGGGCTGCCGGCCTCCCAGCAGCTGAGCTAGTCGCTAGCGTGGCAAGGACGCCCGTCACCACCGATTCCCCGGCACAACGGAGGAGGAAACCCTCCCGAGCTCGCACGGGCATGTGCAGCTGTTCTGCTGGCGCAGGAACCACCAGGACACGTGTCCAGGGGTTCGTGCGGCTTACGTGCACCAGGCGGCAGGAGGAGAGGGACGCTGCAGCCAACGGTGGTGAACTGCAAAACAAAACTGACCCTTCTTCCAGGGGAGAGCAACGGGGATCTGGCTGGAGGAGCAGGGGTCACGCTGTCCCTGCAGAGCATCATGGAAGACACAGACCTCCAGATTCCCTGCACTCGACGGGAACCCCGCGTCTTGCAGGCTCGGCAGCACAGAGGGAGCTTCACGGGGCCGGCACGGACGGGATCCAGTTTAAACTGCAAGTTTTTACCCGGTAATTTAAACAATAAAGTCATTTCTCAGAAACATGGCTGTTGTAGTGAGTAACATTTTGGGCTAAAAACACAGAAACCACATAAGGAAAACAACATTAAGTTTCATGTTATTTCTCCTTCCCTGTCAATAAAAACAACTTGCGGAATTCACCATTCATTTCCTTCTTCTGATAAGGAAGAAAATGCAAAGAAACATTTACTGTTAGACACGCGCACAAAATTCTGAGATTACGGAGGGCTTGAGAGCTTTCCCCAGTCCTTCTGGAAATTAATATGTAAGAGCTATTTCAATTAATAGAATTTAGAAGAATTTAGAAAAAGGTTATTTATTTTTGGTTTCCATAGAGATACGCACCAGACCCCTAAGTATTTTTAAGCTGGGAGCTGCACTTTCTCTAGTTCTAAGTCTACCAGGACTATGGCGGGGGCAGCGGCTGAAGTGCTGGGTACTCACCACCCGTACTGGGTACAGACTGCAGGTGCACGATCCCACTCAGCCCCACAACACACGTAACCGGCACCCTCACCCTGTTCCCGAGGAGGACACGGAGGCTCGGAGAAACCCCCTCGTCTGAGCGCCCTTCACCTTAGGGGCAGAACGGGTCTCTAGACCCTATTCTCCTGCTTCGTCCCCATTAATTGTAAGCAAAGGATCTTAGACCTTAAAGGATACTCTGTTCTGCCCTTTTATGTTTTATTACGGAGTTTAAAAAAGAAAAAAAAGAAGTTAGAAGTCTTACTGTCATTAAAATTATCAGGCATGGCCTCCATTACTGGACGAATTCAGAAGTGGCAGAGAAGAGTTTTCTTCCATTTTCTAAGAGAGTCTAACAAATTCCGAGCAGAATTAATGTAACACTAACTTGGATGTGCCTTGTCCTGATTCTGAAGGCTATGAAGGGGATTTTAACTGAAAAGCCTTCTTGCTGCCACCCTGCTTGACAACAGCCTAGTTATAATGGGTCCAAAAACAAAGGAGAGGGTTTTTGTTCTCCTGAAGGTAGCCCCCGCTGCAAAACGTGAGACGGGTGTTCTCCACGTCCCGTCCAGCATAATCAGCGTCTCCACAGGCACACGGTTATCTGCTGGAATTCCTTCAGCCACTTTCACGTGGGTCTTAGAGACGTGGCAATTCTAAACCAAAAAGTATGTTTCCTGAACAGACGACATGAATCTAAGAAGCCAACAACTGTCACCGTGACCCAGGTGACGCCAGGTACCGACAAGACCACCTGGAAGCCACGCCCATGCCTCCAGGGAGGGCAGCCCTCGTGCATGGACCTCGTCTCACTCCTCCAACGGAGTCAGAAGCCTCACACGTCCACACGCAGTGACAAGGCTGACACATGCTGCGGACCTGAGTTCTCCAAGATTCCGGAGAAGGCGGTTCCCCAGCTCTGTGCAAACCCTCACTCCCTCCTCCAGCAAGACCACCCCCAGCCATCGGAGCAGGGAGACCGGACGCCCTCAGTGATGACTGACGGGGGAAACAGCAACACTTACTACAAAATAAGAATACAGGTTCACCTCCTTAGTGTTCTCCACGCTGAATTCAGCTCTTCAAGTTCCACTGAGCGCACGTGCACACGGGTGTGCACACGGGCGTGTATGCACGTACCTGCATGTGTGTGCACCAGGTTACTGCGAGACCAGCTTACTCTTCTAGACACTACAGTTTCTTTCCTGCAGGGCAGGCTAGCTGCTTTACAGTCTCGACGGGGACCGGACATGCAGACCCTTGGCTTCCTTCAGGGTCCAGCTGGCCTCGGACAGGTGGCCTCTTCCCCAGTACTGTCCACGGCATCCCAAGCCCCTGCACTCGGCCAGCCTCCCCCACCCTGCAGGCACTGCCTTGCCCTGCCCACCTATGGCTCCAAGGGCATTTCATACACGCTGTGCACACACCCTCCACGCCAAGGCCGCTTGCTGAGGACTTCCGGCTTGTCCCATCTCCTTCGCACCTAAACTGCTCTTGACAAACACAAATCATCACAGCTGGCGATGGATTTAGACAGCTGGACCACATGGTGTCTCTGAATTAAATGATAAAAGACTGCTTATTTAATACACATCCTATTACCAGGCACAAGTACGGATTGTACCGCAGTGTGGCTTACTGGACACTAAGCTATGCTTTTATGAAAATTTTCCTGCTTCCAGAGCTCTATCTGTCCCATCACCCTTGGTTCCCAGCGCATCCCAACTGGGTCCTAGGCTTGGCTTCCCATGCCCACAGCTGCTCACCTGTAACTAGACAATTCTATCAACCAGTAGGGCTGTAAACCCAGAGGCCACAGGATTCGGGAGAAGCAGCTCTTCCTAAAAAGTACCAAACAGACATGGGAAGAGACGTCCGCCTGCTTCCTCCGGGCTCCACCGGACAGCAGACGCTCGAACGCTCCGTCCCAGCTACCGAACAGCGGCAAGAGCAGGGCCCAGCCCGAGAGAAGCAGGACTAGAAAAGCCGGCTTCCAGATGCCTAAGTGCTCAGAGTAGCAAAGATATTTCAAACAGCTAAAAACTCCCACGCAGGGAAAAAAAATTAGGATGAACACCCTTCAAAACTGTATTCAATCACTAATGAGGAGCCAGCAGGTGGTAAAACTGGTTCAAAGAGCGTTGGAGGAATTGTTTATAGGCATTTGGGGCAATGACGGCAGCGCGAGCGCTAGCTGAGAGGAAAGAGGCGCATGTCCCACGGAAAGCAGGGGCACTGCTGCCAGAGAAAACCGGCAGGCGAACACATAATGTCACAGACACGTCACTCGGGCCCTCAGTCAACAGTGAATAAAACTGAGCCCAACAACCCACGTCCCTCGGATCATTAACCCTCAGGAGTGGGCCTGCCGGACGTGTCCAGCTGCACGCCGGGAGGCACGCTGCCTTCCCTCGGCCACCATCTCAAGGCCCGGCCGGTGCTTCTCAGCCTTCCGTGCTCCACTCAATACCTAAACTAGCCCGGCCTGGCCGGGGGTCCTCCTGTCTAACTCTGAAGTGAGAAAAACATGCTTTATTAAGATAAAGAAAGGAGGCCTAGCAAGACCGTTTCGATACAGCCACAGATTCTCGGACGGTGCGTTTGTGACCTCGTGATTCGTGCTGGGCTTGTGAACGACGGATGGGACCCAACGTCCCTGTAGCTACACCACGAAGGCCTTGCTGGCAGGACACCCGGCCTGGGAGCCCTGGGACGGCACGTGGGGAGCGAGTGCCCCAGCCTGAGACCACCAAGCAGCCTGAAGCCGGGGGTCACAGGGACACCAGGTAAGGGACTCCTGGCATCGGGCGTGGCCCAGCCCAGCGGCAGGTGGTGAGGGAGGCGGCTTCCAGACCGCTGCAGGACCCCAAGCTCAAGCCACACCCAGCTGCGGCCCCAGACATCGTGGGCAGTAACACGACCTCCCCCTGCCCCATATGAATTCTTGACCCACAGAATCTGCGCGCAGAAAGAAGGTTGTTGGAGGCCATGAGGCTTTTGGCTGGATCATGAAACATGGAGGGTAGTAGCCAGCGTCAGCAGGCGGCAGGCCCTTCAAGTCCTTCGTGGAAGGACCTCACCACGACCGTGCTCGGGCCTGCCCCCCCTGCCCCCCCAGGCTCAGGATTCGGGAGCCTCAAGCAGAAACTGGTTCCACCAAGTAGCGTCCAAACGTGTGTGCAGCCACGGGAGTGAAAGTGGGCATGGCCAGGAGGGGTCGGGCTGTGATCCCGACAGCCTTGAGGTCTGTTGGGATGGTCCTTGGGGTCTCTGGGCCCAGACCACAGGCCCTGGGGCTTGGGAGTCGGACAAGAACCACCCCCGGTTATTTTTACCAGAGTCAGCGCAGGACTGACCCCGCTGGGAAGGCCGTGCACGATGCTCCCCGCACCCCGAGGTCGGCGAGAACGGTCCCGGCCGCCATACGGCTTCCCGGGGAAGAGGCGGCTGGAAGAGCTCTGGTGCCTCCGCTCCCCACGGGGCCGGGGTCTCCCGCTCAGGAGCCGCACTCCCGAGTGTAGACAGCATAACCGCGACAACAGCTCCCGATCACTGTGCTGCCTGTGACGAGCCTCCAGAACTCACTCCAGACCCTCACCTCAGGGGCCACATCGCGCTCTCACCCTTAAAACGCCTCCTCTCCTACAGGGAAAGAAAAATCAATCGAGAGAGAAATCAAAGGCCATAAAATACAGCCACCAATTAAACATTAAAATTTAATAATCCGCCCTGAATTGAAGATGAGTGAAGACACATTTCCAAACCTCTAAAAGCAGCGCAGCCTCTGCTGGGGTGTGTGGACAAAGGCCCGCCTCTGCCAAGCCGCAGGTGGTCGCGGCTCAAGCACCCGGAGCCTTGCTTCCCGGGCAGCTGTCCATTCCCAACGCGGCTGGGCCACCCATCCGTCTGCATGAGGCGGGTGTGGGCCCCGGGGAGAAGGGACAAGACCCCGTCCTCACGCACCCCAGCGCCACAGCCACACTGGGAGGAAACGGGTCACAGCCCGGCTCTCACCAGAAAGGAAGAGGTGGCGAGCTTGCCCGGCGGCACGGCCTGGGGCACCGCCAGAGAAGCCACAAGACACCGCTCACTCTTGCTCAAGAATCCTCGCGCCCTGTGTTCCAGGCGCCTTCCCATCCCTCTCCCTGTGCCCCTGCGGCTCCTTCCCGGCTCCAGGGGCAGCGACCTGAAATCACAGATGCCTAAGCAGGATCCCAATGCAGTCTACCCCCGACCACGTGGGTCCCCTTCGAGAGAACCCGTGGGGTCCGGGCCACCACCCCATCGTGCACACAGGCTCCTCAGCGAGGAGAGCCGGCCGCGCGGTGTGGGCTGCGGTGGATCGGGGAGGGGTGGGAGGGATGACGTGGTCGGACACTGGCCTTGTCACAGCTCCTGCTGAGCAGCCACCAGGAGGACCGTAACCATGGCGGCCGTGGACACGGGCGGACGAGGGCCTGCTGCCTCAGGTGGCCGGTGAAGCCGTGGGCAGGAGACTGATGAGGTGAGCTTGCTGCTATTGGCACAGCGGGTCCCCCCAAGAGAGCCAGAAGCCGATGCGGATGCTGGCTTGCGGGACATGGTTGACACCGGCATCAAAGCCGCCCTGCAGAAAGCCGGATCTAGGTGGGGTTCTCCAGTAGTTGTCTTTAAGCAAGGCCTCCGCCTTTCACCTCCAGGCCTCGGAGGGTCGGCCAGATGATTCGCAGTGTGTATTAAGGACCTACTGTGTTGGGCGTCCGGGGGGCTCCGGCGGTGGAGCGTCTGCCTTCGGCTCAGGTCATGATCCCGGGACCCCGGGATCGAGTCCCGCATCCGGCTCCCTGCTCACTGGGTGTCTGCTTCTCCCTCTACCCTTCCCCTCTGCTCGTGACCTCTTGCACTCAAAATAAATAAATAAAACCTTTAAAAAAAAAAAAAAAGGACCTACTCTCTTCTCCTGAAGCATCGTGCTGCGAAACACAGGTGAGGAGAGCCCGACTGGCTAGCTCCACAGGGAACGTAGGCGAGTCCAGAAACAGGGCAAGGGAGAGGCAGGGGCTCCAACGCGACAGCCCACAGACTGTCAGGGCCATCGTGTCCCTAAGAGAAGGAAAGGCCTCAGAGTATCGACGCTGCAGACAGAGTCTCTGTGCTCCCCCCAAATTCCTATGTTGAAACTGAACCCCCGGGTGATAACACGAGAAGGTGGGGGCCTTTGGGAGGTGATGAGGCCTTGAGGGCGGAGCCCCCACAATGGGACAGAGTCCTCATAAAAGAGACCGCAAGACCCTCGCCCCCTCCCCGCAGGAGGACCGCGGAGAAGATGCCATCTGTGAACCGGGAGGGGTCCTCACCAAACACAGAATCTGCTGGCACCTGGACGCGGTGCTTCCAGCCCCAGAGCCGGGGGGCTCCATGCTTCCTTCCAAGCCCAGTCTGTGGTGCTGGGTCGGCCGGAGCCGAGACAAGAGAGGACCCGAGCAGAGAGAGGATTCGGACAGTGACAGAAGTAAGGAGAAGACAGACATATGGGGGGAAGCAGTTTGCTCGGCCAGAACACAGTCTCTTTTAAAGACCCCAAAAAGCCCCCAAGAGAGAGACGACGTTCTCATTCTCTCCCGGAGGCACACGTGCGTCTGTCGGGGGTTGTCATGACAGTAACACCAACCACAAGACCCAAGGATGATAAACCCACGACCCTTAAAGAACATTTCCACCGGGGTGACGTGTATCCCAGCTTGTTCACAAGCTGCTGTTTGGTTCCCTTCACGTCAGGTTGGACGTTTGTGAATTATGTTGAGCAAACAGCGTCCGAATCCCTCTCCGGCACTTTCAGTAACCCTGGAGCGCATAATGCCATAAAACCAACCAGCAACAGCCCCTCCAAACCAAGAGTGCAGGCACCATGCTCTCTCCTCACTGCGGTCTCCCTTCTGTCACTTCCTTAACTCTAAGTTTCTACCCAATTAACTCTCCAAACGTCTCCAGGACAGAATGAGAACTCAGTCACGTGAGCCTCTCTGAACATGTAAAGAAAATGAACACACAGAAGCTGAGAATAGGGGTCTGGTACTGTACTCTGCGGTTAATACCCCAAATTTCCTTCCAAGTTGATAAAAACCGGCAGAAGATTACAGTACATGCGTGTATTAGACCCAGGAAGCCAGGACTGGGACATGTGAGTCGTGTCGGTGCTGGTGAACCGCCCCACGTTCCTGGTGAGCCCTCGCTGCAGGCCTGCCTCCGGATCAGACACTCCCAGTCATCATCTCAGCTCCCGAGGGAACGAGGCTCGAGACAGGCCAGCTGTGCAGGAAATCATGCTCGAGGGTGCACCGTGTCCGAGCAAACTACCGGCACGTGGGGTCACGGGTCACCGAGAATGGAACCTGCTAGGCTGTGACATGGTTCAGCCCACCTACCCATGTTGCTCGAAACACTCTTCCAACTAGAAGCCAGAAAAACCTGCTCCGGTTTACATAATATTCGGTAAGCAGAACTTCGACTGTGAAGCACAGATTTTCAGGAGCGCTGCCGGCCTACAAAACGCACACCCCTCAGGCAGAACACGTGCGTTACCTCTGTTCTCGTTCCAGCCCGTGCGGGGCGCAGGGGATACACGGGTCCCAAAACGATGTCTTCTATCCGTTCATAGGAGGTCCTGGTTCTGTCTCACAAACCCTCCAATGCTGCCCGGAAGCAGGGGAAACCCGGGGTTTGGAGACGGTCAAGAGCATGAATTCTAAAGCCAGACGGTGAAAGTTAGACAAATTATCTGAACCCCTCAAACTTTAATTTCCTTTTTGGTAAAATGAGGGTAACAACAGTAGCTCCCTCCTGGGGTCACGGGGCTAAAACACAGCGTCGGCTAATCTACTGCTGGGGATAAGGGCTCCCTGCAGACCCTACCCCTCAAGGAATCTGTGCCAAGACCCCTCTCAGCAAAAGCTCTACATTTCCAGACAGGAAGGGATCCTACACACGGTTGCTGACCACTGCCAGGGAAGACACCAAAGTGCTGAGGGGACTGAGACAAAGCGTCCTCATGGAGGGACCAGCACAGGGCAGCTCCCTCCAAAACCACACAGTCACGCCCGTCAGAAGCTGGGGCTCCCACCCCGCACACACGGCAAGAGCCCCCTCCAGCTGCAAAGTTCGGTTTACCTAATGCTCCAGACCACTGGGCTATCTGCGTCCCCTTGAACTGCCCCCATCTGCAGTCCCCCCACCAATATTTGTGACTTTTCTTTCAATTCACCAATTCACCACATCAAAACATAAAAATAAAACAAAACAAAGTTTTATTAAGAAAACCAATTTTTTTCAAAAGTAATGTAGGGTAACTTTACCCATTGTTGTTATTGCCAATGTTGTTAAAAGTGATTTTTTAAATTTGTGCTTTAAACTCAAGTTTTCTTATGCTGTTTTCCCTTATCAACTAAAACTCTAGAAAAAAAGAAAAAATAGAACACCATGAATTCCAATTCGAGTTTATGTCAAATTAGAAATATAGGTGTTTCCTAAAAATCACAAAACGGTGATGAAAGCAACTGAAGACAAGCTATCTTGCGTTCATGGATCAGAAGAATTAATATCGTTAAAACATTCATACTACACAAAAGCATCTATACATTCAGTACAATATCGGAACTGCAGTGCATTTTTCACAGAAATAGAAACAATAACCCCCAAACGTGTACGGAACCACAAAAGACTCCAAAAGGCCAAAGCAATACTGAGAAGGAAAAACAGAGCTGGATGCAGCCCACCTCCTGATTTGAAGCTGTACATTACAACGCTATAGTGAAAACAGCATGGTACGGTCACAAAAACAGACACACACAACAATGAAATGCGGTCAAGAGCCCAGACATAAATCCACACATACACGGTCAACCATCCAACATGGCACCAGGAACACGCAACTGGGGGAAGGATAGTCTTCTCGACAAATGGCACTGGGAAAACTGGACACCCACACGAAGAAAAATGAAGTTGGGCCCCTATCTCACACAACTCACAACAATAACTCAAAAATGGGTCAGAGGCTTAAGTGGAAGACCTGGAACTACAGAACTCCCAGAAGAAAACACAAGGGAAAAAAACTTGACATGCGTCTTGACAATGGTGTTTTTTGGATCAGACACCAAAACACAGCAACAAAAGCAAAAACAAACAAAATGAAAAGACAACCCGTGGAATGGGAGAAAATATTTGCAAGTCACCCATCTCATAAGGGGTTAACATCCAAAATACATAAGGAACTCCTACAACTCTACAGCAGAAAACCAATTCAATTAAAAATTGGGCAAAAGACTTCAATAAGTACATGAAAAAGTGCTCCACATCATTTGTCATCAGGGAAAAGAAAATCAAGACCACGTTGAGATACCACCTCAGACCTGTCAGAATGGCTAGTGTCTAAAAGACAACAGGTGTTGGCGAGGATGTGGAGAAAGGGGAACCCCATGCACTGCTGGTGGGAATGCAAGCTGGGGCAGCCACCGTGGAGAACGGTGTGGAGGGTCCTCGAGAAGTTAAAAGCAGAGCCTTACCACCCAGCAATCCCACTGCTGAGTGTTATGTGAAAGAAACGAAAACACTAACTCTGAGAGATGTCTGCGCTCCCGTGTTCACTGCAGCATTAGTCACAGCAGCCAAGACAGAGGAGCAACTGAAGTGTCCACGCTGGGTGAGCAGATAAAAAGGTGCAGCGCACACACGCGGCAGAACGTTACTGAGCCGTGAAAAGGAGTCCTGTCTTCTGCGATAACACGGATCAACTTGGAGATGATGCTGACTGGTACAAGCCGGACAGAGGAAGGCAAATCCTGTGTCTCTTCTCATTTATAGTCTAAAGAAGTGAAACTTCTAGAAATACAGACGTTTCCTCTATTTCTATGGTTTATTCTTTTCCAGAATATCACATGAATGGAAGCTGAGAGAATGAAATGTCTGAGACTGTCCTCTTTCACTCAACAGGCTGCCTTCGAGAATCATGCACGCTGCTGTACTGATCATGTCCGATTTTACTGCTGCGTAGTTCCCACGGTATAGACGCAGGTACCAGCTTCCCTGTTCGCCTCTTTAGGGCAACTACGAAGACAGCTTCTATAAAGACAGGAGTACGGGTTTTTGTTGATCAGGTCTTGCTTCTCCAGGGTACACGTCCAGGACTGGGGCCGCTGGGTCAGTGCTGAGTCCATGTGCACGTGGGTAAGAAACTGCCAGGCTGTTTCCCGAGTGGCTGTGGCGTCCCGACTCCCCACCAGCAGCATCGAGAGTTCCAGTCACCCAGTCCTCGCTAGTGGTTGGAACTGTCCGTGCCTTCATGCCGGCCAGCCCACAGACGCGTACGGCCCTCTCACCGTGCTGGTAACGTGCATCTGTGGGACAGTCCTGCCGAAGGTTTCGTGTGCTTGTCTGCCGTCCTTACGTCCTTGTCAGTAAAGCATCCGTTCAAGTCTTCTGTCCACTGAATTGTCCGGTTTGTGTTCTCAGTGTCGAATTGTGGATACAAGTCCTCCGTGGGGGATGTGGTTGTGCGTATTTTCCCCCAGTGTGTAGGGGACCTCTGCGCTTTCCTTAACAACATCTTTGAAGAGCAGAAGTTTTTCATTCTGGTGAAGTGCACTTACGTTTTTCCTTTGTGAACCGTCATATTCTAAGAACTCTAACTTCAGGTGAACGAGAGTTTCTCTAACGTTGTGTTCTACAAGTTTCAGAGTGCTCCTCTGGGGCTGTGATCCCATCAGGGTTACTTCTGGATATGGGGTTTGTCACTTTGTTGCATACGGAGGCCCAATGCTTCCTGCACCATTTGCTGAAAAGACGATCCACTGACCACTGAATTGTTTTTGCACCTTGTCAAAAATCAATGGCCACACTGATGCGGGCCTATTTATAAACTCCATATTCTATTGATCCATGTTCCATCCTGAGCATACTCTAATTTACTACTTACTTTAGCAAGTATCTCTTTGTGGGGAAAAAAAATCACTTTCTGGAAGCAAAAACAAACTAATATTCCTCTTCTTGTAAGGAAGGGATGAAACCTTGAACACAAACATGCCTTAATAGCCCTCAGGAAAATACACATGTAAAACTCAGAAACATTCAGGGTGAAAGCAGTTCATTTCAAAGTAGTTTCCAAACGCTATCAGTGTGGAACCAATTTCTCCACGCGGACACCAACTCAACAACAGACCCAAGTTCATCAACAACTGCTCAAAATCCTTTAATTAAAATTCTGATGTGAACATATTTGCAGATTAAGATTGGTGGACCCACACGGGCTAGGTAATAAACACCTGCGAGGTCAGGAAGGCACCGGGGCGGTCTCCTTACCAGCAGAAGGAGCCTGGCGGAGCAGGAAAGGCAGACACTCTCTCCCTCTAAACGGTGGACCCTGAAACTAACTTTAGAAACCAAGCTGGAGGCCAGAGGGCCTGCCCCCGAAGGCCTCAGAGCAGACGGCCTCTCTGGTTCCCTAACAAGGGGCTGGATTGTTGGGACAAGAGCAACAAAGCTAAGTAATTACTGGGAAAAGCATAAAACTAGAACGTGGTGCAAAGTAAGAGCAGAGCACGGGACATGGCCTCGGGGGGACGCACGGACTCTTATGGACACTCAGCTCTGTTGCTCAGCCCTGGAAAGGCTGGCATTATCGATACCCACACACCGATCGTCTTCCCTCGATGACGACCCCAGAACGCAAGGGTCCCCGTCTCCTAACCCTGGAAGTTCAACAAAGAACTCGGCTGCCGACCCTCTTTCCTGGGCTTCTGCTCCTGGAAGAGCCAGGCTGCGGTAAACAACACTCGTGCCAGCTGAGTCATTCACGCTGAGCTTAAACAGGCACCTCCCGCCCTGACCGATGGAGAGCAGAGTTTATTCGTCTTCAAAGAAACACAGAGCCAGGAAGAGGCTCCGGACTGTTCCCACCAAAGGGTTCAGTCCCCGTGAGTCCGAGGAGTGGTCTTCCATTCCTTTGCCTTCACGGCGCTAGAAATTAAACGTAGAAGGAGAAGCAAGCTGGAAACTCTACTGAAACAGGAAGAATGAAAGTTCCGGCAGTCATCACCATCTCGAGGACGCGTGGCGGGGACACACCCCCACCTTCAGAGACTCACACACACTGATGTGCACCGACTACGTTCATCCACCGCACCCCTACCCACCATCACAGAGCCCTGCCGCGGTGCCCAGCCCGCTCCGCAAAACCCACACGGGGCGTCACGTTTCGGTCACAAACACACCAAAATGCACGCATTCCAAGTGTTGCCCCTTCCAAAAGGGCCACCGAGAAAAACGCACAACCAGTCCGATGAATGGAGGGATGGCACCAAACGTTTCTGGAACTGCTCTTTATGCAACCTTTCCTTCCATCAAACGGCCTACACAAAATTCACAAAATTCTTTGAGCTGGAAAAGACTTCAGGGATCTCCTGATTTAACCATAAATCCTCACGGCTCGAGTCTGAGGTAAAATCATAGGATTCTCAAACCACTGGCCGTTTGGCTGTTGTATCTCGTGTCCAATACCAGCACACCCTCATTCCGTGAAGGATTCGAGTTTAATACAGTTCTTTAAGAAAGAACTATTTTTGGTGAGTTAAACACCAGGTTGAAAGCAAGCTAGTGTCCCTGGCCGTTCACGTGTGGTGGATAAGCGGGCCCAAGCGGATGACAGAAGGAAAGAAACCATCTTGAAACCTGACCCCCTCAGGAAACCAGACTTAAAGACAGAGTGAGTGTTCAGGGTCATGGAAACGGCAGGAGACCGGTCAAGACCGTTGGTCTTCCTTGGATCTGGAAGTACAAAGCTGGTACCCAAGGGCACAACCTCTGGGCGGGCAGGGGTCCTCTCCGTCTGCCCGCATCCTGGAGGAGGAAGGAGGGGGGGAAAACCAAAGCCATGCTTCTTGTCGTCCTGTTCAGCCTCCTCTGGATGGCAGCATCTTCTAGAAGCTCCCCCATTCCTGGAAGCAAATGGTCACTGCCATCGGTACCCCAGTCTTGCCCGTCCTGTTCTGGGGGCTCAGTGACCACAGCTGCCTGCTCTCTGTCCCTCGGGCATCTCCACCCATGGTCATCGGCAGGCACCTGAGGCGGCTCCGACTGTACAGCCGTGACACACACGCGGAGCCTGAGGGGCGGGCAGGAAGCGGCCTCTGAAGCAGCTGGATCTGCCCGGACCTGCAGCCGCCCTTGCTCCTTCACTGGGCTTGCTAACGCACCTCAGCCACAGATCCCTACACTGTGCTCAAAGAGCCCACGGAAATCACGTAGGAATGTCAGCCAAGTACGTGCTCTTACCTTTCACTTGTCAAGATCAACACTGCAACATGGATTCCGTACGTTTTGTCACTAAAAACACAATAACAGTCTCCCTCTACACCCCAGATAATGCAGACACCATCATCAGTACCACTGGTAAGCCAACCACACACCCACACTTGCACCTTTTAAAACAAATTCCACGGCTATCTTTCTCTTGACAGAACCAGTTCCCCATTTGGAGGACAAACAACCGCACTTTTAAATCATTTTTAAAAAACGAAAAACACCATCAATATGCACAGAAGTTTCCACACACCCAGCTGATTCGAGCCTTGCAAACAAAGTGACTGGACACAGCGTCCCTCCCCACTTCTCTCCCTCCTGGTTGGATAAAGTCCAAGTCCACGAAACAGAAACGTGAGGAACGCCAAGGCAAGAAGACTCCAGGTCAAACAAGGGATCAGCAGAAAAGCTGGGGTATCTTGGTCCTCCTTGACACCCCCATATTTAAGGGCTGCGAGACCGTGAAATGCAGACATTTTCAGAGACCCACTCAGGGTGTCATAACCCATCCAGGTTCAAGGGCACTGGCGTGGAAGACCACCACGTCCTCCAACGCCGACGGGAGCACGGGCACACGGAGTCCCGGGAAGTGATGTGCCGCAAATGGTGAATATTCCCATGTGACAGGTTTTTACGACTCACTGAAGAACTGCGCAGAGTCCTGGAGAGGAGCTAGAAAACTACGTTCAAATATAATTTTACACCTCAAGTGAAAAACACAGTGATCACATAAGAAGAAAAACGTGCAGGCCGTCCATTTGGGGGCATTAATTAAAATGCAGTTTCTTTCTGCTCTAAATGTGTAACTTCAACATTCTCAGATTTCTGTGTAAGTAATAGATTTGCTCAAGCGGCCAAAATAATAATACAACTAACAAATTGAAGATCAGAGCCGCCGCTTGGACGTCAGGAAGACTTGCACACGTATTTGAGTAGGAGAAAGTGGTTCTGTGTATTGATACAGCACCCGTCGTTTGTGGGGCTATGATCAGGGCTCCTGTGGGCTCCCCAGCAGATGATGCTATCACATGCTAACACTCTTATCTTGTGCAAAGAAGTCCTGACACACTGAAGCCTTGAACAGACACACACACCACAGTCCGAACATCCGCCAATGGGAGTGGATGAGTGACGGGATGTTCAGACACGGAATACCCCAGAGCATGAAAACCAAATCACCCAGAGTCGACCTTCCACCCACAGCCAACCCTCCGGAGCCGAGTCTGGGAGCCCCGCACCCAGGGTGGGAGTCTCTGCGGGGCCTGCTCGCGGGCTGCGTGCCCGGGCAAGCCCAGGAGCTCCTCCTGCCGTTCCCACCGACCGTCCGCAGATATCTGAGGGTCTTCACGAACCACGAGACACAGCCCCTAAGGGCAGCAAGTGCTGGACACGTAAATCCACACGTCTGTGCTGCATTTGGGGTCTACCTCGGGTTCCCCACTGGACATCCTCCAGGGACGACCGAGGGCCTGCAGACGGTGACTGCCTGGGGGCCGGGGTGCAGCCAGCCCACCCTCTGCAGCAGTGAAAATGCCCCACTTACTGCCGACGGCAGCCCAGCCCAGCCACCAGCTCGGGAATCCACGCCCACGTGGCGCCCCTCCCGGTTCTCTTGGCTCAGCTCAGCATCACGAGTCACTGCAACAACGCAGCCCTGCAGGAGCCCTTCGGTGCACGTGTAGGGTCTGTTCCCGTACTTACGAGAGCACACGGTACATAGTGACAAACTTAAAAACAACTGCTGCATTTTGTGCGGAAGCAGCAGACACGGACAGGGCGAAGGCCTAAGGTCATGTCAACTGTTTATATGCAACACTCTTCCCTACAAAAGCCTTTATTTTACTGCACAAGTTCCCAAAACTCCTGCACCGGCATTTACAGGAGGAAAAACCTCTAAGAGGTATTGTCCAACCCGACATGAAACTTCCCATTTTAGACCCGACCCCGACCCACACGGCTCTCTACGTAACACACAAGGGCACGGGGAGGCAAGAGGTGCCATTCCTGGGTGACAGGACTCCTAACTGGCAGCCCCACCGGCGGGAAAGCACCGATACGGAGTGAAGAAAACGAAAGCAGAATGATTAGGAACTTTCTCAACATCGCACCAGGACCGAACCCCCAGGCAGGGCCCTGAACCCCAGCTTTCTGGGGCCGAGTTGTATTTATGCTGGGACAGATGTCTGTCCCGGAGCATCTGGGCTTCAGTACCGGGGCCCCGGACAACGCTGGCTAGCCGCCCTGTAGACAGCCCTGAATCTCACACCGTACTTCCCGAGAAGTTGGGGGCTGCCGTGGAGGTGTCCAGGACCCAACGGAGGAGACTTCCTCATGAACGGGACTGCGAGCAGCCACGCACAGGCCCCCAGCCCCCACGCGCGAGCTTCCAGGAAAGGAGTCCATAAGGTTCCCTTCCGGCTCCAGGCCAGCCGGGCCGCAGCTCTCTCTGGAAGGGCTTCTGAGACAGCAGGCGTAAATGGCTGCCGGGATGAGGCGGGAATGTGTCCTCTATGGAAGGTTACGGGGAGCAGCCAGGCACGTGACCAGGGGAAACCGGGAGCCAGCTGAAGACCCAGACCCTTCTCGCCCTTGCAGACACCCAGCCATCAGTGAGTCTATGGCAAGCGTCTGGGGCTCTCGGGGACACAGAGGCACACCCATAAGATGAGGGTGAACAGGGACACAAGTCTCAGCGCCTGGCCCTACAGTGGAAAGGGAGACCGGAGCTCACCTCCTTCCGCAGCATCCCGCAGGCCATCAGTGGGACAGGACGGTGAGGCTGGCAGGGCGGTCACTGGCCCTGCATCCATGGAAGCGACGAGACCCGTGCGGAGCACCCGTCCTGCCACCGTGCTCGTGACGTGGTGTGTCACGGACTCGGGCCTGACCCGGCGAGCCACCAGCCCCAGGACGCGTCTCGCGGCTGGGGTCACAGCTCCCCACACAGCACTATTCTAGAACAGAACCACTCACGCCTTCGTCACCCTGCCCCTAGTCTGCTGGAACGGAGCCTGGAATTCTCCTTTTAAATCATTACAATCTATCACAGTGAACAGACGAGGCAATTCGGTAATAATTGAGCTGATACGCTATTGCTCAAAAAAGCAAAACAAAGTTCAATAGGAAAAAGAAGTCCCCTACATAAAATCACTGTTTTTAGACCCAAAGCAGTGACTTAACCCAGGAGCACAGAAACTACAATTGCAGGTCTCACCGCTCTGAACCCACGCAGACAACTTCCTGCTTTGTGTTTTCGTCCATGATGCTAAAAATAGGCCCCAAATGGAGTCCCTCATGCTAAGCCCACGTCACGGAACTGAGACTTCAGACCTAAATGAATTACAGGTTCAACGTCTCCCGGGAGCGGCACGTTCAACCCAGCAATGTGGAATCACCGGGTCGGCAGCGGTGCGGGGAGCTGCCCGACAGACCCCTGCCGTCCCCGAAGGACAATCCATCCTGCTCGTAACTTCCTCGTCCAGCCGCTCTGCCCGCAGAAGCCCCATCCTGTACGGCGTGGGGAGCTCCTTCCCACGTGCAGGGCAGACCGCTGCCCGATTCACGAGTCACTGGATACAGCCAATAAGATCTCTGGGATTTACTCAGTTGAACCTTGTTTTTTAACAACGTCAAGAGTCTGGTGTGCGTCCAAAATAATGGCCGTAGGAGGCATCTTTTCCATCGTGTGGCCCCAAAGCCCAGTGAGTGATGGCGGACCCTCCCAAGGCTCACCCTGCAGGTGCCGTGGGTCCCTCGACACGTGGCCCAGGGGCCTGTCGGGACAGCAGCGTGTCCCACGTCCTCTCAGGTCAGCCACAGCCGCCTGGGCTCCAAGCACAGCAAGCTCACCACCACGAAACCCAAGTGGTGCTTCCACATTGGCTCACAGCTGACCAGACCTCCAGGATCTGCAGATTAACCCACTTCACAGGTGGGGGAACTGACCCACAGAGCCACGTGGACACACACGGCTGCGCTTGACACAGCCCCAGCCCAGGACACGAAGGTTCCCACACAGAGGGCGCGCCTGCCACAGCCCCGTCTCCGTGCAGGCAGCCGGGGAGACGCTGCCCTGCAGGACGGGAAGCCGGCTGTTCCCAAGACGGAGCCACACCCGCAAGGCAGCAAGTGGGCCTTGTGTCCTCTCGTCCCTCTTGCCCACCACCCTGTCAGATGTCCCCTCATTTCGCGGACCCTGTGGTCTGCTGTGACCACACACTGGGTCTGGCCCAGAGGCCGCAGGTGGGACTATGGGGCATCACGTCCAGGCTGCTACTTCTCAGGACGCGGCCGGACCCCAGCACTTCTCGTATGCAGGGCCCCACAAGACTCGGCAGTACGGCTGAGCCGCTCAGGACGGCACCCCCCCCCCCATACGTGCACAGCCGCGAGGAAGCACCGAGGTCTGTTTGTGAGCCTGGCCTGGTCCGTCCTAGCGCGGACCAAATTTCTGTCCCCAGGACACTAGAAACATTGCTCTCTCCCCGAAAAGCCCAGCGTCCCCCTTGAGGGTAAGAAACTAGGCACACCCTGAACACGGAGAAGCAACCAGGAACACGACATGAGCCACAATGGCCTACGAAACATCCGACAAAACTACGACCGGAACGATTTGGACGGAGGCACCGATGCCGTAGTCACGTCTCAGCACATCACAGAGTCCGTGCACGAGAACTGGTGAACGGCTCCGTGAGCTAAGTGCCCCCCAAACGCCCTGCAGGCAGCCTGTCTGTGAGCCCGCGCCGGCGCCTCGTCCCCTGGCACAGACAAGGCCGTGGGCAGCCAAGGAAACAGGCTGGAAGCCACCAGGGGGCTACCCTTACAGGACAAACTGTAAACGGCTCTAATTTTTGTCTGCAGAAAGGAAGTCATCTGAACTTGATTACGGCCGCCAAACACAGCATCTGAGGCCACACGGAGCACAGCCCTTGTCCAGCCCTGAGGAGAAGCCCCAGGAAGGGGCTCTGGAACACCCAGGAACAAAGTGGCAGCAACCCCAGGGTCCACTTGCAGGAGGCGTGCTCAGGCCAGGCCACAGGGACACGTGCTGCCCATCGCGGGTCTTCACAGCCCCCTGCTCTCCGCGGAGACACAGGCCTTCCTTCCCTACCCTCCCATGCCCTTTCCTGAAGTCCTCTGCGGACATGCCTACCTCTGGTTGCCCTGCAGGCCTGGCACGGTGTGCAGGTGGGTGTGTATACAGACATGCACACAGCTCGAGTAGGGTGTGTGCACGCACATACACATGCCCCGGAAACCACTGGTATGTCCTAACACCCAACCAGGGAAGCTCGGACCCGAGTCCAGCCTGAACTTGCCCAGGGCACCGTCAGCCTGGACAAGGCTCTGAGGAACATAGTCTGTGCCCGAGACAGAGAACCCGAGGGAGCTGCCAGAAGCACCTCCCGGAACGTTCCCCGCGGAAGCGCTGTGTCCACATCACCCGCAGGTGGCACGGGGTGGCTCTGGGAACGTTCCCCGCGGAAGCGCTGTGTCCACGTCATACTAGGAAGCAGGGTAGAGAAAGCTAGAGCCACAGCACTGGGGATTCTGTGTGATTAAGGTGTACAATTCTGTGTTCAGGACTGGACTCTGAGGGGCAAGCGGGGGAAGCCCGCAGAACACTCTTCACTTGCCACGCTGCTCCGACAGGCAGGAGCCCAGGCATCCGCCAGCACAGTCTGCAACCTCTTCTAGAAAGGTCCAGAGCACAGAGATGTTTGGCTTCAGAGGCCAGTCTCTGTCACCCTCACCCACTTCTGCCTCTGTTGTGAGCAGGCCGGACTGTGTGCCCAGAAAGCTTTACTTACAAAGGCAGTGGGCAAACCACTGACCCCGGACAGGAGTGGACGGCGGAGTGTGGAGTGCGAACAGTCCCGTGGGGGACCGCCTCCCCGGCACGGAGGGGGAGCCAGCCGGAGGCAGGAGGGCACGCAGCCTCGCTCCCGCCAGCCAGGGTGCACGTCGTCACCTCTGTGGGAGCTTCCAGAAGCAGACCATTGCTCCTCGGCGTGTCCGGGGCCTCTCGGCCACCTGCACCCACGGCAGCAGCCAGAACCCCTCGCGCCAGAGCTGTGTCTGGTGACCCCGCCTTGTGGCCCCACGACTGCCAGTCTGAGCCCCAGCCAGCGAGCAGTGGGCCCTCAGGGTCCACCGATCCTGCCCCAAGCAGTGTACGTGGACTCCCGCCACACAGGAGCTAATAAATTCCATCCTCCTCCCAGAGGAAAGACCCGCTGTCCATCTGTCTGTCTGCTCAGCCCGCCTTCCTCTAGCCGGCACACACCGGTGCTTCCGCAATGTCTCCTCCGAACTGCTTGTGAACCCTACAGTTTAGTAACCAAGACTTCAGTGTTCATTTCACATCTCCAGCAGGTACGCTTTTACCTTTTTTCCAAACATTCCTGTAACCGGTGTAGCAAGGCCAGTGCCGTGTGAGTGCCTTCCTCCATCTGACCCACGCACCTGTGGCTGCCCCCTGCAGACGGTCTACGCCAACCCCCACCGCGTACACGGAGTGCCCGGCTCTCGGCACACCGTCCAGAGGACTGTACTGAGCTTCGAGGCAGAGAAACCGCAGGCGGGCCCCACACCCGTCTACACTGTCTCCACCTCCCCCAACCTCCCCGACACGCAGCTCAGGTAAGCCGCCCCCTGACACCCTGACAGGGTTCAACCACGTTCCAAGAGAGCCGCGGACGCCACGGAGTTCAACACAGCGGCTGCTGTGAGTAAACGGGGTCTTCCTCTAAGTTTTAAAAGAGAAGGAGGGTACTGCTTAGAACCTGCTTGTCTCACAGCTCTCCGCCACGTACGGCCCTGTCACAGAACGCTTCCGTGTTCTCCATACGTCAAGTGATTTTCAATACAATTGTTTCAATTTCCCCCACTCAGGAGACCTTTTGTTTTAACAGTATCACATATTAGGTTAAATCATACGAAATTCAAAAACGGTTCAATATTGGTGATCTCACGTGATTCAACTTAATAAAATGGCGTGAACTTCTATGCAAATAAACCAGGAAATAAATGTTAATACTATAGCAGATATTCACCCCCAGACTAATTCTTTATTGAAACGTCAACTAATTATTCACTCACCTGGGATTTTAGGCACCAAATATATGCATATATACACCAATATTCTACCAAGAAAACTAAAATAATGAAACAAGTTAGCATCAACCTCGGCTCCTTTTTAGAACAAGGCAGGAGAGAAACTTTTGATAATGACGTATTATTTGCACTGTGATAATCAGAAGTCTAACAGCAATAATTCTGACATTTTAAACCAATTAACTGAGCTTTGATCATAAGGGGGAAGCTTACCTTTAAGCTGACAGTGGAATAAAGGGACCTAGCGTGTTCCAAGGACACAAATACAAATTCCAAGAGCCCAGGGGCCCAGGCCCTACCCGGCCGCCGATTAGCTGCACAGAACGTCTGTCCTCAGTTTCCCCATCTGTGAAAAAGGACGGTTACACCTTCCCACGCTATCACAGAGCCCAGAGACATGCGAGCAAAAGGTGTTGTGGGAAAGATCCCCTAAACAAAAATATCCTTAGTTTTAAATCAAATGCATTAGATTAATACAAATATTTACCAAGCCCACTATAGTCATGTGGTCCTTGGTATCAAATTGTCCTCTTTGTGAGACATATCGCTTATTACCCGTTTATTCTACAGATCTGTACTCACCCTCAAGAAAACCATACTTTAGAAGCCACAATAGGGCAGTTTCCCTGGAAAGGTCTGAGCCGCGGGAGGGAGCCGGTCGGGGGGCTGAGTGGCGTCCAGAGAACCCGTCTCAGCTCCTTACTGCCCCCTCCTCCCCCAGCTATGCGGCTGCCGCCCAGAGCCCGGCAACTGACGAGCCACCCTACACGAGTTCCCAAACTAACACAGGGGAGGAAAGCACGTGTCTGCGGGACCCGCATTTCAAGCTACCCCCACACCGGCCCCAGAGTGCTTCCCTGAAGGCAGGCTGCCCAGAGGGGACCCGGTCTGCTCCTCACCCTGACACCCAGCACCCCTACCCCTCCCGGCCATGCACAGAACCCTAGCAGAAGGAGACCCCGAGCAAACGGTGCACAACGGCTTCAGTTACAAAGACGACGAACATTATTACTCAGTGTCAATCAATCATCAATGCTGGCCACAAAAACAAAAACAGCGAAGATATTTGAAACTATTTAAATGAATGTTTCGTTGACTTGCTCCTAATGAGACATGATGCAAGCAGGCTTGTATTATGTAAGTCTTTAAATGCCCCTGAACTGTTTCTGTCCCTTCTTGGTTTTGCATAAAATAAGCCTAAGGTTAGAGGAGCATGGATGATATCACTGATCGCAGCAGAGATGACACGAGTGCAGAACGCGCCCCCACGAGCGACGGACTGACCCCAATTCCTCTCCCTCGCACACACGCAAACACCAAGAATGCAGGAGTGAGGACGGAGTGCGGACCTGCCCCTGACTCCCAGCATCCTGGGGGGCTCGCCACGGCCCTGCAGACAGCCCTGCAGCCAGGGTGCTCTCCCTCTGCCCTGCCTCGCGGTTCCAGAGAGCTCTCTCCCGCAAGGAGCACAAGTCACGCTCTGCACATGTCACCGCTGAGGACCACGGTAGACGCCCTCCTCCAGACACTGGGAGCCCCAGGCAGGTCCGGGCTGAAGAAGCTGATCTGATGACCACTGATCCACGGGGAAGACCTGCATGTCCTAGACAGGGCGCCAAAGGTGCCACAGTGAATCCGCTTAAGAGTGTTTAGCTCACACACAGAAAAGGAACAGGTGTGAGGCATCACCGGACCAGCAGGTACGCACGAGTGCCAGCCTGCGCCACGCGGGCGTCTTCCTTCCCTCCAGGGCCGCTGGAAGGGAGCACTTTCCCGCCTTTCCAAGGGATCCCGAAATTTAGCCCAAACCCTCTGCGGTTCAAGCCTTTAAATCAACAAAGAATCTCAATATGGACGTTCTCTCCCTAAATCCAAATGCCCGCCCCTAAACATACAGACAACTATGATACGCGTTACCTGGAGAAAGAAACCACTGACATCCCATCCAGACACCACAGGGACACCCTCGTCCCCGCCCGCCACCCTCCACGGTGCCCTGGAGACCCCCAGGGGCCACTGTGGCTGCACATCTCAGCGGACACACCCATTCCCCAAATCCAAAGCCAAGAGGGGCCTGGGGGCTTAAAAGAAAACCCACAGCATGCCTAGCTTATGTTCCGAAGTGTGTTTACGTGTGAGAATAAAGTAAGAACCTCACTTGGTGCGTAAATGTGACAGCAGACAAGACAGCAAAGCACCTGGAGCCAGGTGAGACGTGGTTACAGGCGCGTCTGCCGCCACCGGCAGAACAGAAGCCCAAGGCTGTCAGCCTTATGTCTACAGCAGGTCCAACCTCACTCCGGGCCAGGAACTAATCCCTGACCCATACAAGCCGCCCTGTTCCCCTCCAGAAGCACGGGCAAAAGAGAAGGGCAGGGTTCTGCTGTAGGGACACAAGGCAATGTCATGTCCCCGGTCACGGCTCCTCAACGGGCCAGAGCCCCAGGGAAACCCTGCACATGCAGGTGGACGCCTCCGGAGCAGCAGTCTCTGCTTCAGAGGTCGGACGGACGGCTGGGTGCGGCTCACACCCCACCCTACAGCGACCCGGAGCTGGTAAACCTGCAGACGTCGTCAGAGTTCACGGTGCTGATTTATATAAGGCCTGTTCTCTCAGGAGCAATTAGCCAACAACCGGGCCTACACCCTCTCACACAAACTAAGCCTGCCCCAGCATTGCCCGGTCACCACCCACCTGCTTGGAAAGACGTCGGATGCTCCCAGCGAAGGTCCGACACGTCAATTCACAAAGAAAACCAATGTGAACGGGAGATATTGCCACGTACATAAAACAGGAGAAAGAACATCCAGCCGGTTTGCAATTTTACTGTTCCAGACAGTTACTTGGGTGAGCTGTGCGTCCCAGTCCCCAAACCTCGATTCGTGCGGACTCAGGACTTCTGTGGATCTCCAAGACGCTTTAATTTTTTATTGTAACGCACAGTGTGGGAAGCGTAGTCCCAGCGAGAGCTGAGAAGCACCTCCAACCATCAGGTACAGGCACGGACTATCTGACTGAAATGTAGGCTGTTTTTAAGGCCCAAATAACAGACCCAAAGTAGATACTACTTCTGTCCAATTTTCTTTTCCACCGAAGTTTAAACGCCGATTATTTCCTAGAAACCACCTGTCATGATCATTTAAGGGACAGGAAAGGCTCACACAATGTAGCTATTTCTGAAACAGGTACAGAACAGAAGTGCTGGATTCGTCTCCTGTTACTGGGTAACAATCACCACAAAGCTAGCAGCTTCTAAGCCACAGATTTCTTCTCCTACAGGTCTGGAGATCAGAAATCTCACCCGGCTAGACTCAGGGTGTGGGCAGGGCTGGTCCGTCCTCCTGTCCAGCTTCCTTGGCCGACAGCCGGCATCACACAGCTCTGCCCCTCCCCGACACACCCCCTCCTACTGCAGCGAAATCTTCTCTCACTACAATAAATCAGCTCCCTGATCACATATGCTTTCATAGTCTGGAGTCTTTAAAGGAAATATCCCCCCAAAAAAATGTCCCCATAATTACAGAAATGAATTTCCTCCCCAAGACACATTTCTTGAGTCTATGGTCCCACATACCCTAAAAAGGTATGTTAAAGAATAGAGACAAGAACTATTTAGTTAATTTGGGGGTTTGCCTAGGACTTGGCCACGCATGACCTGCCCCCGGCCAATTAGAGAGCAGCAAAACCAAAATTTGGGGGAAAGGAAAATAGGAACTCTCAGGCTCAGGCCACACATTCCGGGTTCCCACTATCAAATTGCTGGCTGCTTCTTTTCCCACACATTCTCAATACCAGTCTATACAGAAATTACAGTTCAAGGACCCTAGAAGGGCCATTGCTATCTGAACAGCCTAAGTGCAGACCAATCAAGAGACACGGACAATGCGATTGCTTTATGACAACAGAGAACATCGACGTCTCGGGGGCAGACGGCTCTTTGCAGAGGCTCAGAACACGAGAACGCACAGAGCCGACATGCGTGTGCGGTGGGGGGGTCGGCCCTCTGCTCCGCGCACGTGACCTGAGAATCACAACCTCCTGCCCCCAGTGCACAGCGTCGGGGACTCTAAGATGGTCGGATGCCAGGACTTACACACAACATTTCAGATCTAAGCAATGTCTTCTGCCTAAAATGGGAAATCGGGCGGCACAGTCGGACGCCTACCACCATCTCGACTGCCGGCATGCAGGGTCTTAGGACACTGCGAGAATCCAAATCTATTCGCTTCACACCGGATTCCAGAATTTCCTGAAATGTTCTTTTCTGTTTGCCAGTCGGGACTGTCTCGCCAAATCCAGTGAAGTCTCAATCCCTGACCAAAAACATCACGTCACCACAAATCACAAGATGAATGGATGCCCTGCCCTGCCCTTAGCCCTGGTCTAAATATATAAACTGTTATTTGTATAAGATGGTTCTTGAGGCAAATTCTCAGTGGAAACCAGGAACCGTGACATTTCATCATCCCCGTTTTGGATCTGAATGTGAAGACGGCT
>NW_024425675.1:32007821-32148216 GCF_017311325.1 Ursus maritimus | reverse complement strand
CAGGTCTCTGACACAGAACGGTCATTTCTAAAGTAGGACGTGATTTAACCACAGCCCGCTCTGTGTGGGGCATCGACCCCCCTCCATCGAGGGACCACGGTCCACCAATACCAGACACAAAGATCACATCATGATGACACCCTAAAACAGCTTTCCTGGGAATTTCTCCCACACTCGTAAAAGTAAACAAGGAAGTGTGAATGCCCCGTACAGCCAGCACGGAGGGAACTCCCCATCAACCAGTAAGAGACTAATGTCCCCAGAGGGGACCAGAGCAGAATGGCCCCCAGATCTCGAGCCCTGGCTACGACAGCTCTCTAGGAACACACTGTTTCTGTGCACACCTTGTTCTGGGCCACGGCAGCGGTCCCCACTTGTGAAGCACCACCCCCCGATGATGAAAAATCAATCGCTCCATCTTGGGCCCCGCAGTGGCCAGGTCCACGCCCGGCATCACGCCACAGTACCCCCCAGATGCCCTCGTCTTCCTAAATGGGTCCCCAGAGCCAGCCGCAAGGTCTGCCACTGGGAAGTTTCAGAAAGTGAGACTGTGTGGGAACCACCCAGTCTGTCTTCATCCTGCTTTGCAAATCCTAAGCAGTGTCTTCAGGTGACCTCGCGTAAGGAAGGAAGGGCCCGCCGCCTGAGACTGGCCCTCGCAGCCCTCAGCTGGAGCACACCACACGGCGCCACCAGCTGGCCCGCCCCGCGGGCTCCCCCGTGCCTCCAGAAGGCCCCGCAGGGGCCCCACGCTGCCGCCACCCACCCAACTTCTCTGCTGGGACTTGGGAGTTCTCTTGCATCAACAAGACTGTCCCACTTCTCAAGGGCTCCTTGCTCTCCCCCCTGAAGATTAACAAAAGCCAAAACCCCTCTGAAAGAGTAGTGTTTCTTCACCTTCAGAAACCAGGCCCACCCCCAACTCAGAGACGACGCCCACACACAAATGTGTGGGACCGCGGATTCAACATGCCTGATGGCCGTGCTTGGCTTCCGTGCTGGTGCGGAAAGCTGGAAGAGCTGCATTGCAGTAAGACCTGACCGGAGCCTGTTCCAGCCATTATTTGACAGGCAACCAGAATACACCAAAAAAAACCCCAAGCCATGGGTTCCTGTATTCACGACATGCCAGACCCCCTGCCGTACACTCACATACACACGAGCTCTGGGCCGAGAGGTGACACGCCAGGACAGACTTGCACCTTACGAGCCCTTCATGGTGCCCCGTTCGGGGGCCAAGCACACAGCTGGCCCCACAGCGTCCTATTTATGCTAACAGGGTTCTACAGCACAAGAGAAGAGGGTGCTCGGGCTGCTGTTAAGGCTTCTAACGCTCTAGAACACCTTCCATCCTCCTCTTCAATCCAGAAGGCCTTGAAGACACAGACGCGACCTGACCCAGAGGACAGTTTGAGCGTGCACGGGACCCCGCAACGGAAGAAGACTGCACCTCGAACCTGGGTGACCATCGTGCCCTCAGAAAGCACTTAGCCATACGCTGAGCTATGACAGAAACACAGCTGGGTGATCGCGAGGACACGTCCAGGAGTCCACAAGCCACGAACGGGAGCTAATGCATCAGCCCCCTTCCAGGTTTTCAGGCGGACTTGGGGAGGACGATTCACAGCCATATATGTCCTGAGTTCACATCGGACGGTGTCCACGTCCACAAATAAATTACAGCGGCCGTCCTCATCAACAGAGGCTCAGGGAACCACGATTTACAGTCCTCAGGGTGGACAAGGGGGAATCTACAACGAGACCGTATCATTCTACAAGTTCAAAGCCAAAACAGGTTTCCAAAGCCACCTGTGCCATGTCACTAAGCTACACGAACTGCGGTGAGGGTTTTGGCTCACACTAGAGTCCCCCGGGGTGAGCGCCCCAGAGGAGGACGCGGGAGGACGCTGCTGCCGGTTCTCCCTGAACACGCACACTCATCAGCAAGTTGGACAGGACCCTCCATCTCCCTCCCATCACCACGCACAAAGATCATCTCAAAAATATGTGAGCACTTGCATTCAGAACAGACTTTCTGGGGGTAAAGCGCCCTCAAACCTGCTACATATTCTCCTACCACACAAGGGAGTTCGCTACACAGAGTCTGGTATAAAAACATAACCGTTTCCTGGGATTATCATTCCCGTGACACAGTGCACTACTCAGCCCAATGCCAGCACAGTATGTATTAGAAGTATGACTAACTTGTTCCCCTGAAATTCCTAACATGTTCAAAGCAGAAAACCCCTGAATCGCAGGCATAATCCTCATGGTTCCTCTCACGGTCATCATGTAAACAGAAGTAATATTGCACCAGAAAAGGAAAAGGTAGGACCACATTTAGCTTCTGTGACTCACTGTTCTAAACTCAATGTAAAATTGCTAAAAATATCGAGACAAATACGATTAGAATATATTTAACTATCTCCACCTAAATTCAAGTCCCCCTTAAGCACTGTGAACTTTTCCCTCAGTGTACAAAGTTTCCAAAAGCAAATGCTGGAATTAACAAGATGACAACTTTTTCTGGTTCTAGAATCAAGAGGGAATTGGCAGAAGGTTGTTCCGTCAGCTGTCAGGAACTCTTCTCTTGCAAAGTATCAGAGAAGGGAAGGAGCCGATGTCCTTTATTCACTTACAGTCCAGGAAGCAACGCTGAAGCCGACTGGAAATATTGGCAGTGTACTGTATCAAAGCCGATATTTTAAGAACAAGAGTAATTTCCTGAATTAACAACAGCTCCCATGGTGGCTTTTCAAAACCAGTTCATTTGCTCCAATAATTAACTCGGAAAACAACATAAGTCATCCTTTTATCTCTGAAAAAAGAGGGTAATTTTTTCCCCAAAATAGTTTCTCTTTCTTTCAAATGATTCCAGTTTAATCTAAAGTTGAGACTATTTAACAGCAGAGTCTCATGTTCCTTGGCTTTTCTAATTGACGTAGTTAAGATACAATGTTAGTTTCCGGTATACAATGTTCCCATCCATCACCCTGTGCCCCTCAGGACAAGTGCGCTCCCCACCCCCACACCTCCCCACTGCTGGCTAACACGTGTTCTCTAGAGCAAGGAGTCTGTTTCTTGGTTTGTCTTTGTTCTGTTTCTTGTATTCCACCTGAGTGCAATCATACAGCATTCGTCTTTCTCTGACTGACTTTACCAGCACTATACCGTCTAGGTCCACCCATTTGTTGCAATGACAAGATCTCATTTCTTTTTATGGCTAATACTCTATTGTGTGTACATATATCACATTTTCTTTATCCACTCATCAGTCAATAGGTCAGCACTTCCATATCTTGGCTATTGTAGATATGCTGCTACAAACAGGGTGCATATATCTTCCCAATTAGTGTTTTCGTTTTCTTTGGGTAAATACCCAGGAGTGCAATGGCTGGGTCACAGGGTAACTCTATTTTTAACTTTTTGGGGAACCTCCACACTGTTTTCCACAGTGGCTGCACCAGTTTGCATTCCCACCAACAGTGTAAGAAGGTTACTTTCCCTCCTCCACATCCTCGCCAACACCTGTTGTTTCTTGTGTTGTTGATTTTAGCCATTCTGACAGGTGTGAGGTGGTATCTCGTGGTTTTGATTTGTATTTCCCTGATGATCAGTGGTGTTCGCCATCTGTATGTCTTCTTTGGAGAAATGTCTGTTCAGGTCTTCTGGTCATTTTTTTTATTATAATAATTTTTTTATTATATTATGTTAGTCACTATATGGTACATCCCTGGTTTTGGCCATTTTTAATTGGAATTTTTTTTTTTCTTTTTTAGTGTTGAGCTGTGGGTACCTAGCTTGAGCTAATATTAGAGTGGCTAACATTTCCCAAATAGAGAACCAAGGACAAAAAAAATAATAAAAAAGACTATAACTAAATAAAACTAAGGGCAGAACTGATTGATAGGCATATATAGGGGACAAAAGACCCCAAGACTGGCATTTTTTTTTCTCCTCTGCAACAAATGTCAAGTCCCTAGGAAGCCCTTTGCCAGACTTCCTCAGGCCGTTCCAGGCATTCCACTTCTCCCATCCGAGGCAAACCAGGCCTGCCTACTTTCTTGGTCCCACACGGCCCTTCTTGAAGAAGCACCATGTACCTGAAATACAAGAGCCCTCTCAC
This sequence comes from Ursus maritimus, assembly GCF_017311325.1. Classification (NCBI taxonomy): domain Eukaryota; kingdom Metazoa; phylum Chordata; class Mammalia; order Carnivora; family Ursidae; genus Ursus; species Ursus maritimus. Next base: position 32,144,090 of record NW_024425675.1, on the reverse strand, counting down.
CAGCACTTCCTAAAACGTTCCCTCATGAAGCTTTTCTGGATTTAACAATCGAAAGTCTGAACACTTCCTTTCCACTCACTCGGGGCAATGAAACATCATATGCTTTCCGTTTAACTAAAAAGATAAAAAGGAAAAGAGAAAAGCAGCCCAGGGAGGGCAGGGACTGGTGCTTACTCATGACTGAATCCTGTCTCCCAGAACAGCGCCTGGCGCACAGCAATTATTAGCAGAATTAATATCGACATTTTGTCTAGAGGTTGAAAAACATCTCTGTGACTTCAGACCCTCGGATCCATCAGTCGAGTGTGCACTGGGGCCATTCACAACTGGTGTCCAAATCCTGTCCAAATGGGTCTTTTAAATTCAGGGCTTTCCAGACACCGCTGCGTTTGTCACTATTTTGTTTTGTTTTAAGAAATCTATATCAGTTACCACCAAGACCACCAAGAATAAACCCATTCAGCTATTTTTCACAAATAAAACGTTCAACATGTAAAGGTGTCTTTAAATCCAGTACACTGAGCTTAGCTCGATCTTCAAATGAGAATGTGATGTTGGGAAGAAGTCCCCCAAGGATCGGTCTCAGTTCCTGGAGAACCTAACAGCTCCAGGAGGAAGTCAAGTGTGAGGCAGGGCAGCGAGGAAAAATGGTTTCTTTGGATTTTTTATTTCAAAAGAGCAGAGGCACCTAAGACGTGTTCTGTACTTCATACTTCTGCACGTCCCCGAAAGCACTGCACGCAGGCGCATGATGGGCCGGCTTACGTCGGGGCCGTACTTGCTCAGGCTGGGGATATGGCTGAACGATTTCCACACGTCCTCAACAGAAAGGATCAGAACCCACATGGAGTCACTGACTGCTTTGAACGGAGGCAGAACTTCGAGAAAGGAAAGGAATGGTAAAGTCCCACAGGGACACGTGTGTCCTTCTTCAAGGAAGGTATGGGTTCACATGAGACACGCTGCTTTGTTACTGAAAGCACCTGCTTCCTTGCTGTTTTCATCCCTAAATAAACTTACTATTTTAAATGACTCATGACCAGGGCTCCTGGGTGGCTCTTGATTTTGGCTCAGGTGAGGATCTCAGGATTGTGGGATCGAGCCCCACATCGGGCTCCCTGCTCAGCGGGGAGTCTGCTTCTCCCTCTGTCCCTCCTCCTGCTTGTGCTCACTCTTTCTCTCTCTCAAAAAAAATAAATAAAACCTTAAAAAAATAAACAATTACTGACCATTCTCAGCAGACGGGTGTATGCTTTGAACTGGGTGCAACAGTGGTGTGTTTTAGCCTCACGCTTTCCCTGGTCTTTCTTACAAGGGAACGTTCCATGCCTGAGAAACTGGTGGTATAAGACTGACGTGTCTGGTTTAGGACGGTCAACAGCAGAGCTGCATGCGGTCTCACCTACAGAAGAAACTTAGGTCTTGTTTTATACAGAAAACACCATCAATTTGTAAGAAATGGATTTTAAGATTTCTAATTCCATTCTGTAAGAACTCTGAGGAACAGGTGTGCAGGACTCTAAGGACACCTGCTCCCCGCACGTCAAGGAGAGGATGGTCCGGACGGGCACGGCACCCAGGTCTCTGAAGCCTGTCACATCAGCACCTGCTCTGCACCCCTCCCAAGCCCAGGGACTCTGAACCTTTGGGTGTGGGCCCAGGGGTGGTTCTCAAGCTCAAAGGTGGTGACGGACAAGCACCAGGGTCTGTGGATTCCCCGAAGCCGATGAAGAGAAACCCGACCTTTCAACACCTCATGTCATGGTTCTGCTTAAGCTGAGCCAGGAATGGATGTCCAACCGCAGAACACCCGATCCCCAAACACAGCGTAACTCAACATGAGACCTGCCGGGAAACCAACGGGAGATTTTAGCTTACCTAATAACAAGTAAAGTTAGACAATGATTCACAGAAACGGCGTCGCCAGGCCCGGAGACGGCCCCACACTCCGGCCGACGCCAGCACCTTCCGCCTCGAGTAAAAGCAGCGACATCAGATGCACACGTGGGGGGGGGACACACCCTCCCCGCTCACCTCCGCTCCTGGCAAGGCCCCGGGTCAGCCAGGGCTGCCTGGACGTCTGGACGACCCTGGAACCCCTCTCGGCCTCCACGCCCACACATACGGGAGGTCAGTGCGACAGGTAAAATAATGTGGAGTCGGCAGCTCGCCCTGGCATCGGAGCAGAGAATGAACGCCTGGAATGTGCCCGCCAGGCCCGGGAGGGGCGGTGCAGCTGGGAGGGTACCAGCCGGTAAGGAATCCGACTTGGAGGCCAGTCAAGGCACCGAGCACTGGCGGCCCTGGCTCTGCATTCCTGGCGAGGCCAGGGCGGGCACACACAGCACCATTTTCCACCCTGATGGCGTGGACGTCTTACCTCCGAGAACTACCACTGTTTCTCTGTCGTGATCGATGCCATGGGACTGTCCCAGCGGTCATTACAGCAAGTGCACAGCCCACAACTAAATCTACACCAGGACATGGGGTCCACCAGGCTTCTCCGTCCTGGCCGGAAACGTGGCCACAGCAGCCGCTCCACGGGCCCAGAGCCTCCTGAGCGAAGGCGCCCCAGAGAGCAGCTCTGTGATGCGCGTGCGTGTGCCCGAACCAAACACGTTACCCACATGGGCCCCTGCCCTGCCTTCCGCCATCCTAGGGTTCAGCAACATGGTTTTTCTGTGCAGACGGCCAGGAGGCCTGGGTCACCTCACACTGGTGACTGTGCTCCCGGTCACCAAGCCCACAGCACTGAGGACCAGGAGACCCAGCTCAGAGGTGGTTGCCAGGATCTCTCCTTTCAAAACGCAGATACTCTGAACTCAAACCAGCAAACACATAACTTTTTTTTTTTCCATACAAGAAATACAACTACTTAGGTTGTATACTTGGCCAGGAATCAAAGCAGAGTTCCACCTGTGCTCACAATGCAAGGTCAACACAACACGGTGTAGACAGTGGGAGCTAGGGTTTCTCTCCCAAAATACTACTGGACACTCACTGGGGTGGGGCCTGGCCAGGGAAGCAAGGAGCTGCCTGCACCCCCCACACAGCCCCTGTCCCCACCTGAGACCAACAAACAAAAAGGCTAAGAGTGGCTCAGTGGAGACGAGAAGCCATCTGCCCACACCCCAGCCAACAAAGACTGAAGGGTGCCCATGGCCCTTCTGTGAGGCGCCCTTACCGTGGGACAGCCGAGACGATGGAAAGGTCCCACATCTGCTCTGTCCAAACAGAAGCCAACAGTCACACAGGGTTGCTGAGCACCTGAAAACTAGCTAGTGTGACTCAGCGACCGAGCTTTCAATTAATTAACTTCTTTTGCAAATGTATTTACTTCCTGTAATCAAATTTAAGATAGCCCATGGTGACTGGCCACCGTAGTGGACATCACAGCTCGAGGGAGCCCGCAGACGCCCGGAGGCTCTTCCAGTTCTCCAGGGCAGTTCAACACATCACCACAAAGGAAGTCACCAGGTAAAAGGAGACAACAGGTGTGGGGAGAAGAACCCAGCCTCGGGAGTCACACAGCCTGGGTTGAGCCCTACCGTGTGTGTGACCTCTGTCCCCACTTCCCCCGCGAAAGTGGTGACCCTGCCACCTGGGCAGGTATAGGACAGGAGTGACGGAGCCCGCCTGCCCACGCTACCAGCTGTCACAGGCAGCTCCGGTCCCAGGCGCTCACAAGACAATGACCAGGGAGAGCGTCTCCACAGCACAGCCTATCCTCCTCCGCAAAGCCTACGTGGAATTTCACGGTGATGTGGTGTAGGACCTGCGCGGCCCCAGGGGGCTCCTCCGTGCGGCTGCTTCTGCCAAATCCAAGCGACAAAAATAGAAATCTCGTGTGCATCACTTGCTTTCTCCTTTCAGAAGAAATCATCTGCACAGCTGTTAAGGAGAAGAGAGCAAGCGGCTTCCGTCTTCAGCCTCGTCACTGACGACGACCACGGCGGTGTCCACGGGCCTGGACACGTGCAGATGCTCCTGTGGGCGGGTGCACACCACGGGACACGGGCTACTTGCTGAGGGTTTGCCTCCTCGGACACGTCCGACAGACCCAGCCTTCAAGAGCGGAACCTCAAGGTCGTTCACGGTCACTGCCCTAGGGCTCCGGAGAGATGTAGGGACGCATCACCAAGGACCCGCCTCAGACAGAGAAATGCGGGTGCACTTGTCACGCAGACAGACGCGGCCCAGAGCAGGGCTTCCTCACCTTTTCCCTCCGTAGAACTTTGGATGCGCCGGGAATGATGTCAGCAGCAGATTTCACCCACAGAGGAAACATCCATGCACAGTGCGCAGCCCGCGGGGAAGATGCTGGGCTCAGCGGTGGAAAACACCCCTGCGTTACTTTCGCTGAACCTTAGCTGACACTGAGAACCCGCACCTGTGCGTCAGGTTACACTCGTCCTCAGAGCGAAGGGGACGACCCCTCACACCATCCCAAGGGCTCCGCCACGGAACGCTACCCAGAGACCAGACACCGCCCCTACGTTGTGTCTCAGTCAATCACTCTGTGTCTGCAGGAGGGCTGCGCTGAGGCCACGCCGCCCCGCTCTAGGACCACGTGAGAGGCTCGGGGCTCAGAGAAAGAAAGCCATGGTGGAAGTCTCCAGCTCCCTGTCCTCCCGGTGCCGCCCGAGGACGACAGAGAAACAGCCGGGCTGTGCTCCTGTCTCAGGGCCGAAATTCAGGCTCCCGTCTCCCCACCACCCAGGCTGACCCTGAATTGTACGCCTTTGTGGGGGGAGGAAAAAAATCCCATTCTTCTTAGTTTGGGGTCCAAAACCAGCTCCAAAACCGTTTCATCACTTAAACGCTCACGCAGCAGTTTGTAACCCGACTGCAATCTGATGCAAAGTCACAGGTCACTGGGCCGCAGCAACAGCCCCTACTGACACTCCAGACGAGCACGGACAGAAGTTCCTACTTCTGCGCAGGTACCGCTCACGGGACCGGTTCGCACACAAACCAACTCCTGAATCAATGAGAGCGTCTTCAGTCAAGCGCAAATTAACTTGCTTCCTTCGAAAAAGCTTTTTTCTTTTCCAGTATGGATTTTAGAATCTACAGTGTTAAGGAAAATCTCATCAATTTAGGTTTCTCCCAAGTAGGCCTGTGTCCACCTCCTCAGATGGGAGCACAGGGAAACCCTGCTACGGTCCCGTCGGCGAGAACAAAGCAGCAGGGCCAGCTCCACGCTGGGCTGGGCCTGAGACAAAGCAACCACGCTGACCTGAGTCTCCCCCTCGCCCTGGGCGGGGGCCTCTCGGGGTCCCTGTGGGACTGATGCGACCCTGCCCATGTCAGGTAGAGCGCCGTGTCTGCCACAGAGTGGACATCCGGCTAACAGAATTCCCTCCCGTGGTGCAGCCGTCCACTGCAAGGACAGGTCAGAATCCTGTCCCTAACTTCCTCAGGATACTCGGGGGCAGGCACAGAGAGGTTGAGGGGCTGCCTAGCAATCTGCATTTTACTAGGATCTCCTGGCTACAAAGCTGGAGCATCGCCTGGTTGATGACAGGCAGCCATGCCTCAGTCCGGCCAGGCTGGACCCAACCGCCCTCACACCCTAAGAGGACAGTGACTCGCCTGTTACACTCCAAATGGGCAGGGCTGGGAGGCAGAAGGAGGGGGGAGACAGGGCGATCATGGAGGCTCCAAGGAGAGGCGGGGCCGGAGGGGCAAGGTGCCAGCGCCAGCCCGGGGAGGTAGAAGATTTCACCTAATTTGGTTACAAACCGCGGAAGCCACAGTCTGCACACAGCCCAGGAGCCTCCCTGGGCCCTCAGGACGGGGCCACTCCCGCAGCAGAACATGCAGTGGGGAGGCAGGACCCTCCCCCTGCAGAGGGGCACACCTTCAGCCACTGGTGGGAGGGTGGCTGCCCCATGGGCCCCCAGGGCACAGGGCAAGACCCGGTGCCAAGAGGAAGGGGCAGTAAGTGTCTGCTGCCAAGGACAACAGAAGCAGACCAGCTGCCAGAAGGAAGAGGGCGAACATCACACAAAAAGCCCCATGGTGCCCCAGATCAGGGCTGTGGATGGCCCAGGTGGGGCTCCCCGCTCCATGCCCAGCACCAGCGGCAGCCTACAGGGGATGAGGGCCTGGAGAGACCCCCAGCTTCCGACCTGAGGGTGCATCCTGAACGCGGAAAAAACCTCTGGACCCCCCAGCCCAGGAATAAGGTGGGACTGTAGAAATCTGAAGTGGTTCTAACAACAGGAAACCCCAAACCCCACTCCTACACCAGTGACTTTGCGGGAGAGTGGGGCCACTTCCAGCATTAACACTCTTCACTTTAGTCCCTGCCCCTTCTATGCTGGTGTCAGGTGTTCAATCAGAAACACAAATCGTGGTAACTATACTGGAGTTCAGAAACTTAAAAAAATACAAGACACATGAAGAAAGCAACAAAAAAAAACCCCACAACCTAAAGACAAAGCCACCCGCAGCACCAGATGCAGAGAAGACCCACAAGTAAGAACAAACAGAATGGGAAGTTTTCAAAATGATGATTCATGTGTTAAAGGTTCTAAGGGAAGTGCGGCCAACACACATGAAGGGATGAGGAACGTCAAAGAGGAAGAAACTCTAAGAAAAAATGAAAAGGAAAGAGAATAAAAACATGAGAACAAATGCAGAATGTCTCCAACAGGCTCATCAGCAGCCTCAACCCAAGTTGGGGCGGGGGGAGCTGAACACAGCATCCAAGGCTGGGATGGTCCCACGGAACAGGGGAAAATGGAGAAAAGAAGTATTCGAAGATGCAACCACCAAGGATCTCCAAAATCAATGAAAGACATAAATCCACAGACTGCAGAAGCTCAGAGAATCCTGAGCTGGAAAACCCAGCACAGTGTCGTGTGGTTATTTTCACAGTAAGAGATTCCCCTCCTTGTCTGTTCACCCTGCGTGCACCAACCCCCCTTTTTAGAGTCATTTACAGCAGTTTCAGGCTGACAGCAAAAGTGAGAAAAAGGTACAGAGATTTCCCATGTAACCCGTCTCCCCCCCAACCTCCCCATTTATCAACATCCCCACCAGATGGTACATTTGTTACCAAGGATGAACACCCACTGACCCGTCATCATCACCCTGATTCCACTGTCTACACTAGGGTCACTCTTGGTGCTGTGCATTCTAGGGGTTTGGACAAATACACATGACATGAATCTATCATTACAGCATCACACAGTAGTTTTACTATCCTAAAAATCCCCCGTGTTCTACCTACTCATCCCTCTCTCCCCCCCAACTCCTGACAGCCACTGATCTCTTCCTGTCTCCACAGCTTTACCTTAGCAAGAATATCATACAGCTAACGTGCAGCCTTTTCTACTGGCACCTTTCACTCAGTAACACACACTTACTGTTCCTCCAGGTCTCTTCATGGCTGATGGCGCATGTGGCTGAATACTGTTCCCTTGTCTGAGTCTAACAGGTTATTCATCCATCACCTCCTGGAGGACATCTTGGTTGCTCCCAGGTTTTGGCAATTATGATTAAAGCTGCTAGACACAGGGGCGCCTGGGTGACTCAGCTGGTTAAGCATCTGACTCTTGGTTTCAGCTTGGGTCATGGTCTCACGGTTGTGGGACTGAGCCCCATGGAGGGCTCTGCACCCAGTGTGGAGTCTGCTTGGGATTCCCTCGCCCTCTTCCCCTTCCCCTGCTTACTCACACACACATGTGTGCTCTCTCTCTAATAAAAATCTTTTTAAAAAATGATTTTAGAGGGGCGCCTGGGTGGCACAGCGGTTAAGCGTCTGCCTTCGGCTCAGGGCGTGATCCTGGCGTTCTGGGATCGAGTCCCACATCAGGCTCTTCTGCTATGAGCCTGCTTCTTCCTCTCCCACTCCCCCTGCTTGTGTTCCCTCTCTCGCTGGCTGTCTCTATCTCTGCCGAATAAATAAATAAAATCTTTAAAAAAAAAAAATGATTTTAGAGGTGCCTGGTTGGCTCAGTTGGTTAAGCATCTGCCTTCAGCTCAGGTCATGATCTCAGGGATGTGGGATCAAGACCCACATCGGGCTCCCTGCTCGGCAGGGACTCTGCTTCTCCTCTCCCCCCGCCTGCCGCTCTGCCTACCTGTGCACTCTCTCTCTCTCAAATAAACAAATAAAATCTGAAGGAAAAAAAAGATTTTTAAAAAAGCTGCTAGGAACAGCCACATGCAAGTCTTTGTGTGAACATAAGTCTTCAACTCTTCTGAGTGAACACCAAGAAGTGTATTTGCTTGATTGTGTGCTAAGGGTAGGGTTAGTTTTCTAAGAATCGGCTGCACCATTCTGCCTTCCACCAGCCACGAGAGTTCCTGTTGCTCCACACCCTCATCACCATTTGCTGTTGTCAGTCCTGGATTTTGGCCATTCTAATAGGTATGCAGTGGCATCAATCCCTCTTTTGAAGAAATTCACTTTGCTTTCAAGCACAGCATGCATTTAATACAAAAATGGCAGTGTCCCCAGCTGGCCAGCGCCAGGACAGTGCAGAGCTCACCAGTGTGCACTCAGACCCAGAACCACGTCTCACCTAAGATTCTAAGTTGTTTTAAATACTAAATACTTTACAATGCTGCTGAAATGTACTTTGTACATAAAACGCTAAAAATTGACAAAACAAATGCTTCCAACTGTTAATGCAATAGTAATAATGTCAAAGTTAAAAATTTGCCAAATAGTAAGATTTTTTTGCATTTTTTTAAAATTGATAACATTTTCTTACGCATATTCTGGGTATTCAAGTGCTTCCTATATATAAATTACAAATATCCCTTTGAGAAGTAAGTTTTTCTGGCATGAGGTAAGGAAAGGAAAGCCTTGAGCTGAGTCCTGGTGGACTTGGGGGCTTGTCAAAGCGGATGGTAGGTTTGGTGAGACAAAAACGGAACTCCTCACCAATGGTTCAGCCCCGTCTCGGTCCCTCAGCAGGCACACACGGCCCTGGCGGGATTAGCTGGCCTGCCCACATTTCTTGGATGCCCTGCACGCAGCTGCTGCTCACATGTCAGACAGAGCTCTGGGCTGTGCAGACTCCCGCCCCGTGTTAAAAATACTGTCAGCGAGTGGTCTGTTCACAGGTCACATGGGTTTAAGATACAGTGCAGCTGATCCCAGAGCCATACCCATAAATTACATGTATTTATAGCCATGACTACTGAATCATAATTTTTAAATCATCACAGGTTCTGTTTGCTTTTTTGCAACTAAGTTAAAAGACTTTCATCTGTCACAGATTCCAAAACCATGGAATAACTCATGATTTGGGGAACAAAGGGTTTCTAGATATTTATCAGCACTTGGGGCACATCACCTAGCAGTTTCCCTGGCTACAAAACAATGCTACATCTATGCGCATCAGGAGAAATACTGCAGAGAGCTTTGCTGGACGGAGTCTCCAGATGTGCCCACAGCTGAGTACCGGCCACACCACTGCCCAGAAGCACTTTTCTTCGAAGTCTGAGCTGACTTTTTGCTTTTTCCAGAACTTGAAATCTGAAAGGATGGTGTGTGTAAACACACACACTGTTACAAGTACTTCCTATGTTTTTCCCCAAGTCAGAATTCAGTAAGGTCATAACCACCTTCAACATTTCTCACTATGGCCCTTTCTCCATGAAATGGAGCAAAATCAGAAGCCTCATGACTGCCTCCAGGGCTGGGGCAGACACGCTTCCTCTAACCATGAAAACCTTCACCTCGGAAGAAAGACAGCATGGCGAGTTCCCTTTACCAAACCAGACAACCCCTTAGTTAGCAGAGCGATTCCCGCTACTATTTCCCGAACTTCGGGAGCCATCTGGCGACCTTGGTGAAGGAGCTTTAGCAGCTGTAAGAAATTACTGTGGACTCGGTGTTGAGACTCAAGCTTAAGACACAAATTTATCTTACAACTCTGGAGGTCAGATGTGGTCCAAATGGGTCTCACGGGGCCAAAGTCCAGGTGCCCCGGGCTGGCTCCCTCTGGGACTCCACGGAGAACCCATCTTCGTGCCTCTTCCCGCTTCTGCAGGTGCCCACCGTCCACCAGGCTTCACAGCCATCAGTGAATGGCCAGACCCCCTGGGATCATCCCATGAGCCTCCCCAAGTCCTACCTCCCTCCATCTGCCCCCCTCCCAGCCTCCCTCTCCAGCTTCACGGACCCTCGTCCTACCAATCAGGGCCGGTCTATGTTGGTCACCTGACCAGCAACTTCCATCCACCTTTGTCATGGCCCCCCCAGACTCGCCAGCCCCTCAGGGCAGACATGCACATCAGGAGCCATTTTCCTGTCTGACGTAGAAAAGTTCCAGCACATTCTTTTTAACGAATGAATAATAATCACTTACAAGGATTCTCACGTGTCAAAGCACAGATAAGTCAGTTACTTTCTATGGACCTAGGGCTCATTTTACCATCACAACTAAAATCTCTCATAGCAGCTGCCGAAGAGATGGGATAGAGAGCAATAGGGGGGCTGGACAGCTGGGTGCGGTGCCCTGGTTACCTAGCAAGGGGTCAGAGCAGGTGTGTGTGAAATATCGATCCGTCACCACATCCCAGGGGTACTCACCAAGGACACCTCTCTCTGAGAGCCCCATTCAGGACAACCTCAATCTCTACCGGCAAGAAAACCCCAGCATGGAGCAGAGAGACTGTCTGAGGGTCATGAGGTCGATACACCATGGGGGGCTTTCAATAAGGAGGACGACACAGCTGGAAGGACAGCCGGTGGGTCACAGGCAGCCTACAGCCCCCAGACCCTGAAGTGAAGCCACGTTCCTAGAGAACAGCCCCAACACCCTCCCCAGGGGACAGGTCCCAAGCCCCAGCTCCACTAGACCCAGGAGCCAGGAGCTACTCCGGGGCATCGAGGGACAGCAAGAGCAGACCTCACGCCTAACAGGAAGTCTGCGACATGCATGTTTGCACCCCCGACTCCCAGATCCAGCACGGCGTGTGGTCAGCAGGCAACGGAGGATGGCGGGCTCACCCCAGCCCGGGTTCTGCTGCAGAGGAGGACACGAGGCTGGAAACAGCCACGTCAGCAGCGCCATCTACTCAGAGGGGCTCGCTGTGCTTTAAACAGACGATGAGTGACCCCACAAACAGGACTAAAGATAGCACTGTGCCCTCGTGTGTGCAGTGTGGGCCCTGGACCCCTCGGGCCGGTTTGCATCAGTCGTCTTCACGACGCCCACATACACGCTTGTACAACCTGGGCACAGCTCCACTAAAAATGTTTCAAGTCAAAATGACCTACCAGCGCCCTTTCCTCTAAGGGCCCCGCGCACCGAAGACACACTTACGTAAGGGCTCCTGAAGCCCGCCTACCGGGCCGGATGTTCGGACTTCCTGTTGTCTGAACACCAATCGGTTTATTTATGTGTCACACGTGTCTGTGGCTCCTTCCTCCTGCCCCCTTCATGTGACTATTTCTTGCTCTTTCCACTGCAGGGCTCCTTCCCCCACACATTTGTAGAAGGAGTGTGCGCGTGCGCTCTACCACTCCGTGCTTCCAGGGGAGCGGCAAAGGCGCTCAGGGGCGGCCCGCTTTCTGCTCCCCACCCCAGAGCCACACCGAAGGGGGTCTTGGGCAGACCGCCATGCCTGAAGGTAAGACCACTCGGGTAAATTTGGGCTCCGGACTGAGATTAACCGGAGCATGAATAAAAACCACCCTCTCCAAAGCAGGACTAAAATCCCTTGGGTTACAACGGGTACCTGGAAGTGAGGAGGAGGCAGGACAGGGCTGAAAACCCTGAATACAGGGGACACGGCCTGTTGTTTCTCCTTGTTAGGATGGGTCTCATGACAAAACTGAATGTAGACATTTTACTACTTTGGATTGTTTTTAAGCAGAGTGGGAAGCATCAATGATGTCAAACAATAAAGTCCTGAAACCCAAAAGCATTCTAACTGTCTGAATTTTTCAATAAACATGTCTTCCCTGGCCCCTTCGTTCAGTCACTGGCTTCCCCAACAACCTGGGGTTGGTCTAACAGCTTGATCATTGCGGCAAACTCTCCTAGACTTGGGTTTTGCTTTTCCCATTAAAGACGCAGGTGAACATTCTTGTTTTTGCAGTAAGCTGGTCCTGAGGAGACCTGCATCCCTGGAGAGGAAGAATCAAACACTTCAAGATGCTTCTGTCCAGTTTTGGGGAGACTGGGAGACGCACAGGCCTGAGGGCCACAGATGGAGCAGGACCGTCCCGACAAGCAGGTCCCGCGGTCACGGTTTAGGAGACACCACGGCTCACGTGGGTGCTCAGTCACTCATGGGAGAAGTAGGAGGAGGAACGGGACGGGTAAAGATGACCCCACGCAAACCCAGCTTCAGCCTCACCACCGGGCAAGTCACCAAGGCAGTCCTCGCACGCGCTCCGCCCTCCCGCGGCCTCATCTGTGCAGGGAAAACGTGGCTGATGATGGAACCTGCCTCACAGCGTCGTCGGGAGGCACAAACAAGATTGCGCGCATGAAGCTCGAGCCACGTGCGGAGCAGACGGCCCCGTGGATGTTCTCTTGTTGGTGCAGAACCATAATAAGCAGACAAGCTCCCAGAAAGAAAACGGCGCGATTGCAACCTAAAACCTACAATTTAAGATCCTGCTCAGAAAGTCCACGTCTGAGAAGAGACAAAAAGGAGTTGTTTTAAATACCCTATTCCAAGTTTTGTGGTTTTTTTTTAAAAGATCTACCTTCTTTAGCATAGTTCAGTATGTATTTTTTCTTTTGATCAAAAAAAGCCCAATAAATCCACAAAACCAAAGAACAATGCAAGTGCAGACATCGTATTTCAGTTTTTCGTGTCCTTCAACCTGCTTCATTGCACTTCAGACATTATTTTAGGATTTCTATTACTAATGCCTTTCTGAGCACCTGCCAGGGGCTGGAGAAGCAGCTGCCGCTTCTGGCCCTGAGGATCTGCCCAGACCATGCACGCAGATTCCTACGGTGCCTCCCGGCCCCCACCCTCCCCCAAGAAACATAAAGAAGAGGAAGGTACTGCTTTCCACCAGCCAAAAACGCAATGCCGCAATCACCGGTCTAACAAAGCTCCCTGCGTGAGGTCATCTGATTAAATACCCAACGCTGACTTGGATTATGATGTTTGGAATACCTCTTACTATATTAGGATAAAACTCATGTTCTCACTGAAGTTTGCTCAGTGATGGACCTTCTAATTCAGGGTGGGAATATTAAGCTCAGTTCAATTACTCAAGCATTTATTGAGAAACCGCTAAACCAGGAGCTATATTTGACGCAAGACACAAAGACAGTGAGTTAGACCTCAAGCGGCTTCAATGTTCTCAACTTAAATTCCAGATTGCAAATTTTCTAAAAGTGCTTAAGATCATTACCCAACATCAACCCAAGGATTGCACCATTGAGATTCTGTGTTCTAATTCTAAATTGCAAAGCATCGACATTCACCAAGTAATTTTCCATTTGGAATGTGGAGCAGATGGAGAGGAAGGGTTCCAGAAAGAATGGGGCGTAGGACTACCCAAAGGGCCCCCAGAGCATCAGAACAGACAAAGCCCAAGTTTGTGGAGAGCCAAAACAACGCGAGAGAAACAACGTTGGACATCAAGAGACCAAGAGCGTGTAGACATCAGATGTGGTCAGATCGGAGGAGGGGGGTTGTGTAGACCTCAGATGCCATCGGCTCAGAGGAGGAGGCATTGTATAGACATCAGATGCGGTCAGCTCGGAGGAGGGGGCATTGTGTAGACATCGAATGTGGTCGGCTCGGAGGAGGGGAGCACTGTGTAGACATCGGATGCAGTCGGCTCCGAGGAGGGGGGCAATTGTGTAGACCTCGGATGTGGTCAGCTCGGAGGAGAGGGGCGTTGTGGCTTCAGCTGGCTGGGAGGCTGAGGGGCAGTCAGGCCGAAGCTGGAGGGGGGAGACATGGGCCACACAGGCTACAGACGCGGGATGCCAGGAACACAAGAGCCCCTAGTCACAAGCCTCTCCATACAACCAAAATCCACTTCAGAGGGAAGAAAGTGCAAGTTAGAGTGGGCCCCCAGACTTCAGTTCCATGGTAAATGTACTTTAAATTAATAGGTTATATAATCTCTAAAACTACTTCCTGAGTTTTCACTGCACTTACCATGGCAAGATGATATTCCAAGAAAGAAATCTAGAAGACCGAGCAAATGGCCGAACCACCATGCACGTGGACTGGTGCACGAGTTCCTTGTGCATGAGGACGTCCGCTCGCCTGCCCCTCTGGGGACTTCTCTACCTCATCCGCACACACACCTCTGACCAGCACCCAGGGGAGGCCGCTGCGGGCATCCCATCCCAGGAGCAGGCAAAAGGGACCTCAGTCACCCGTCCCCCCCAGGGTCAGCACATCGATGGAAATATCCGTAGTGTCGTGAATCCTAAGATTGAAAAAGGCCTCAGAGACTCACATTTGAACCTTTCACTTCATGCCTGTCACCAGATCAAAGGAAACGCTGTAAACCATGTAGGACGTTTGGACCAAAGACAGGAACAGGCTGCTTCCTCCTGGACCATCTCGGCCACTTGCACAGAACTCGGCCTCAGGAACTGGTGCCAAATGGTTTAAACCAACGTGTCAGACTCCAACACCTACAGGAGGAGGCAGGTGGATACATGGGCAACTGGCATGTGAACGCCCTCCTGACGACACACGAATTCAGAGCGTTCTTTCCAGCTCTGAGATCTAATTGACAGAACACGGCGAAAGTGGACGGTGGACAATGTGATGACTTGATGCGTGGCCACAACCGTTAAGATCTACTCTCCCAGCAACTGTCCCTGTGTTGTACACTCGATCCCAGAGCTCACTCATCTTACCACTGCACGTTTAGACCCTTGACCAACATCTCCCCATTTCCCCCACCCCAGGCAACCGTCATTGTGCTCTGTATCTAGGAGTCCAGTTTTAGAGTACACATGCACGTGGGGCCATCCAAGAATGTGTGTCCCCATGACTGATTTCACTTAGCATAAGGTCCATCCGTGCTTTTACAAAAGGCAGGATTTTCTTCTTCTTATGGCTCATACTCCCACGTGTGCATGCGTGTATGTGTGTGTGTGACATCTTCTCTATCCATTCATCCACTGATGGACACAGACTGTCCATGTCGGGCTACTATAAATGCTGCAACGAACACAGCAGGGCACTCTGTCTTCAAGATACTGATTTCCCCTGAAGATACACTCAGAAGTAGGATTGCTGGGTCACAGAGTCGTTCTATTTTTAATTTTTCGAGGGACCTCCATACTGGTCTCCAGAGTGGCTGCACCATCTTGCTTTCCCACCAACAGTGCCCGAGGCTCCCCTTTACTTGAAATCCTCACCAACACTTGTTATCTCTGGTCTTTCCGATAATAGCCATCCTAACAGGTGAAGAGGATATCTACCTCATTGTGGCTTATATTTCCTAATTAGGGATGCTGAGCGCTTTTTCATGTGCCTGTTAGCCATCTGTAGGTTTTCTTTGGAGAAATGTCTGTTCATGACTTCTGCCCACATTTGATTGGATTGTTTGGTTTTACTGCTATTAGTTGCATGAGTTCCTTATATATTCAAAAGTTTTTCAATCCTTTGCTGATCAAATAAAACCCAGGACTGGCTCCAAGTCTGAAGCTGGGGTATTTGGCTGCCTGTGCCAAGCACAAGGATGCAACCACTCCATAAAAGGGCAAGTCTCTCCTGTGTCTTGCTGACATCACAGTATTTAGCCCAGAACAGTTGGTGAAGCACCTCCAGATAAGGAAACAGCTCAAAGCTAACACATTCTTCTTTAATT
Organism: Ursus maritimus; assembly: GCF_017311325.1. Classification (NCBI taxonomy): domain Eukaryota; kingdom Metazoa; phylum Chordata; class Mammalia; order Carnivora; family Ursidae; genus Ursus; species Ursus maritimus. The sequence goes on along the minus strand of NW_024425675.1, from coordinate 32,128,306 downwards.
ATTAAACCGTTAAAATCCACTCATTTGACTTCAAATGTTGAGCACAATGCCCACTGCCCGGCAGGCAGTATTTAAGTCTTGTTCACTTGGCTGGATGGATCCGGACCCGAAACCCACAAGCCCCCTTCCTGCACATCCGGCCACTCAGGTCTCTGCACCCGCCTGGGTCTGTGCCCCACCTTGCTCTCGGACACAGTCGGAGTCACTGTGTGCACAGGGCACCTCACACCACACTGTGCAGATAGAGAGCCAGGCCTGGCAACCTCTGTTCTCAGGAGATCTGAACCTCCCCTGGCGATCTGAAAGCAGCAGTCCCCAAACCTGAGGCCCTTCTGAGGCCCAGAGAAGCCCTGAGGATACACAGGTTGACCGCTAGGCTTCCCTCCCGCTCCTGGTCCAGCAGGGCTGGGCTGGGGACAATCATCTGCGCTGTGACAAGCGCCCAGGGGAGGGTGATGCTCTGACACCCCACATACACACCCTCAAGGAAGGGAAACCGAGGTTTCCATCAGCTCACTGCCTACGCGTCCCCAAGCTCAAACTCTGCACAGCTCGTACCAACAGAGATGATGCCCCTCCCCCAAATTCCCAACAACAGGAGCCCCACCTAAAACAGGCACGCCCATGATTCAGAAGTGCCACATAGTACACAGCCATTAAAAATTACCTTCCAGGGGCCCCTGGGGGGCTCACTGGGTTACATGTCTGCCTTCAGCTCAGGTCATGATCTCGGGGTCCTGGGATCGAGCCCCACATCGGGCTCCCTACTCAGTGGACAGTCTGCTTCTCCCTCTGCCTCTGCCCCTCACTTGTTCTCTCACTCTGTCAAATAAATAAAATCTTTTAAAAATAAAAGTTAAAAAAAATAAAACTGCCAGGGGTGCCTGGGTGGCTTGGTCGGTTAAGGGTCCAACTGTTGATCTCAGCTCAGGTCTTGATCTCCGTTGTGAGTTCAAGCCCCACATTGGGCACCATGCTGGGCGTGGAGCCTCCATAAAAAAATAAAATAAAAATAAAAATGACCCTGGCAGCAGCTCTTTCTGCCCATGGGTCCTGTCCCTGTGCTTTAGTAAAACCACCACTTTGCACCAAAAATAAAAATAAAAATGACCTTTCATAACCGCACCCATCAACACAGAACTTTTACATGATCTATTACTGGCCAGGATATCACAGCTGATAAAGCTGATAAAGGAACAAGGGACGAAGCTGTGTTCCAGAACAGAGGTACTGGATGCCGGGACAGAAGGTGGAGGAAGTGGACGGATGCACAGACGGACCCTTGAAAACCCTGCAAGAAGATGCATGATCATACGAATAGAGGTTATTTCTGGTGGTGGGATCACTTGTGGGTCTGGCCAAAGAATTTTCAATTAACACTACTTGGTAATAGCTTTTCATCTCTTTGAAGAGGCTTTGGGCAGCATATGCTTTCATAAAGCTTCTTCGTAACACTGATTTTACTGGTTATGTTCACTGCCATCCAACCCAGAGTCTGAGTGATACAATGTGACAGCACAGCCTTGGGCCCACAAAGCTAGCCGCGCCTTCACCCATAGCTGGAGCCTGCATCCTGCCCGCCCACGCCAACGGGCCGCAAACAGCACACGGAACTGCAAACACGAACTTGCTCCTGAAAGCCCCACCGTACCCACAGGACGTGAACACAGACTGACTTGGTCACTCAGCTCCATTTGGAAACCAGGCTTGTTTTTCCCACTTAGTGCGTACCACACTCCAAAGGCAGGAAGAACTGCTGTATTAAATTTTAATATAATTGCATTTTTATGGAGTACTAGTGCCAAAAGAGCATGCCCTCGAGAGGTGTGGACTCCAGGCCAATGCAGCAGGCTTGCCGTGCCTGCCCGTGCACCAGCGTGTTCCAGAACAGCCTCGAGCTGGCCACAGAGCCCTGAGAAAGTCCGCGGATAAGCACATCCAATACACAAGATACACAACCAAGTCACTTACTCATTCCACTAGGATTTGCTGAACTGTGTGCCGGGCACAGCTGCAGACCGCGGACAACGAGGCAAACCTGAGCAGCGTTCACCCCTGAGCGCGGGCAGCAAGGAGAAAGCAGCAATGTGAGCTCACCCAGCTAAGCCGGGGCGGGGGCACGTACTTTGCCATGACAACACAGAGGGGGCAGCGACGGCCTGGGGGCAGGACGGAGGGCTGGGTCCCAAGTAGCAGACAAAATCCTAACGGCCCTTCAGCTCCTGCCCGTTCCCTGGGTGCCCAGGCGGCACCGCCTCCCCGCTGGCCTGGCCGGCAGCCACCACCTCCGCCAGCCGGGTTTCCAAGAGCAGAACCTGGGACGTCTCCGGGCAGACGCCGGGGAAGATCGCCGCGGCCGCCCCTCGTGCAGGACAGCCCCCCGCACTTTATATCCGGCCCCGGAGGTCCCCTAGGAAAACGGAAATCTGCCAGCCTGAGTTACAGCCCTGTCTTTGGCCGGTCACGACGTCCGCTAACAATTGCAAAACAACTCACACGGCCCTGCACCAGCAGACAGACCCTCTATTATCGCCCGGCCAACCCGCCTGCTGGAATTCGCTGGCGAGGACGCCGGGCGGCCTGCCCACATCTGTCGGCTTCAGTCAGATTGACGTGCAGTCCCATGACGATGAGTAAGAGGCAGCCACACACTAGCTGGAGCACAGAGGAAAGAGCATGTAAAAATCTAAATACATCCTCCAAGTGGGCAGCCGGTCGGAGCCAGTTCCTGAATGACCGGTGCCTCGGGGCCCTCCCTCCTCGCCCGCGTGGCTCTGACGACAGGCTGGCGATCTCCGCTCCGCGGGGAAGGCCATCAGAATGCGGCTCTGGGTGGGCCTGCGCTGCGGCCTCGGACGCCTGTACCCGACGGCACCCCAGCCGCAGCTCTGGAATGCCGGCTGAGGCCGGAGGAGGGACGGGCAGGACGACAAGGTCTGGGCAGAAGAGAAAGGTCAAAAAACACCCCTAAATTTGCAAAAGACCTTAAGCCACGCCGGGCCTCACACACAATCACGTGCCCGCCGTCTTTCCTGAGGGTGATGGCACTTAGCAGCTCTTCCTTTATCCAAATAAATACAAACACCACCTTTTAAAATTGTATTGAATCACTGATTACTTACAGATGGGCAACAGCTGCCTAAAACACCAAAAAAAAATTAACATGAAATTATATAAAATAAAATTTATTTTTAAATGACAACCCATCAATTAAAGGTAATTAAATACTGGAGAATATGGCATTTGGTGGTAATGGAATGAAACAACAAAGATCACCACTGAATTTCCTTGAAAAGGGGCCAATCGAAATTTTCTTAAATGGCATGTCCAAAGACATTTTCATCACCTGGAAAACTAGACTAACTGCATCTAGACAAAATACATGAAAACTTACTTCATTCCAAAATAAGGAACTACTTAAAAACTACTTCTTGTTCACCAAGAAATCACGCCATAGGCTCTGGACAGATGAAAAGCACCACAAATAAGGAGCCATCACTTCCATGGGATACTCTTTACAAAGTCCAACCATCTTACCCTCAGTCAGGTCCTATTCGTGGAGTACTTAGTGACCAGCTACTGTTTTAAGTGTGCAACACTGGTCTTCATAACCACCTATAGGACTGAGATACAGTTATGAACCTCATTTCACAGATGACGAAACGGAGGCAAAGAATGGTCAAGGCACACCTGCCAAGGTCACACCTCTGGCCGGGCCATCGGCTGCAGGGCCCGAGTGTCCCCTCAAGCTGCCCCTCCCGCCGGGATTCCCTTGGTACACCTGCAGTCAGCAACCATGCACGGGAGGGGGTGGGGGCAGCAGAGGGCTGCTACCCCCCCACCCAGCAGCACCGTGAATGGTTCCAGGGTCCTCTTCCCGCTCTCTGCCCCACTTCTGGCTTCTTCTCCTTCCCTTCCTTGAGCTCATCAAATGGCTCCACTGGTTTAGAGAGGGTCCACACGGCCCCCGAAGATACTCTGGCCTCTCCAGGTCAGGATGCCAGAGCTGGGAAAGTGCCAGAGCCGAACAAGAGTGGAGACCATCCGGCGAGCCCCACCTCGGGAGACGCTGAGCCCACCGAGGACAAAACCACTTGAGGTCCCACAGACAGTGAGTCAGGGGTCAACCCCATTTCCGTTCTTCATGGGAGCCCACGTTTTGGCCTGTTCACAAACAATTCTGTTGCTTTTCCCCCAATAACCATTCATATTTACTCTCTGGTCACAGATACTGTCCTCCTATGACTTACTGATGAGAAACAAGACCGACAACCTGTTCTAGGAAAACTCCTCTGCTTCCTTCTGGCTCCATCCCCCATCATTAACGTTAGACCTAATTATGTCGCTCACTGTACCAGGAGTCCTCCCAGCTATACGACAAAAGCTGAGTGGCTGAGGTGAGCAAGGGTCCATTCGCCTAAAGGACGAGGAAGGTCCAGGGGGCAGGGGGGATGGAGCGGCAGCCCCAGGACAACCCCCCCCCCCGGGACCACGGCTGCTGCGACCCACCACCCTTCCAGAAGGCTCTCCTCCTTGCACCAAGAGGCTGCTTCGTCACCAGGCATCACAGCCGTGGCCCAGGCAAGGACAGAGGGTGAGGGCTGCATGGTGTTGTTTTAATCCAGAAAGGGACGTGCCCCCCGCCATGTAATTCTGATCAACATCCCATTCTCTACACCGGCCACCCAGCCACGCCTACCTGCAGAAGTGAGTTTCACTGGGGTCACTGCTTCCCCAAAGCTGGAGCTCCCTCAGTAAGGAAGCTGGGAAAACATGGTTCTCTTCCTGGCGACCAGCAGCGCCGGAGATCCTGGACCCCAGCAAACCGAGGACCAACTGCAAGGAGTCTCGTCTTTGTACACGAATATCCCCCACGACGACTGCGGTCATCTTCTACTTTCACGGGAGGCACACACTCTCTCCACCTCGACACCACCGAGGAAACAGTGGGCTTGCCGAGGGGATCGGCTTCTACCGGGTGGAGGGAAACCCTGAGGCTACCTGCAGGCCCAGCAGAATCGAGAGCGCTGCCCGCTCCGGCCCCAGCGCGGCCACCGCGGACAGGCGAGCGCGGGCCAGACCCCGCCTGGCTCACACGCGGCTCACCTGCCGTGCACCTCCCACCGCCATCACCTAAAAAGGTCTGTTGCATACGCACTTTGCTGTTTGTTCCTGATTTGGGGATGTACACGGATACGAACACGTGGAACCACAAACCTGGAAGGTCGTTACGTCAGCACCGAGCCGCCGCAGACAGTCCTGAGCTCCCCCCGCTCCCTCCAACGTGGTCATGTTATCATCCCACAGCACTGGTGAGCCAAGCCAGGGCCCAGAAAGTCTTAGGAGCTGCAGGAAATCATTCAGCTACTAAGCTGCAGAACGGGGGTCAAGACGAGGAGGCCGACCTCGCACTGACCTCTCTCTAGGCTGAAATATATCCCGAGTTAACAAGGTAAGACATCGCCCCACACTCGCACCAGAGGTGGCCGCTGCGGATGGCCGGGTGGCCGGGTGGTTTACTTCTCACTGTGGGCTCAGACCTGTTTGCTCAAAAGCCTGCCAGCACCAAACTCGGACTTCTACACACCCAAGAATTCTCTTTTTACATTTTATTTATTTTAAAGAAAGAGAGAGAGCACATGGGGCCGGGGGAGAGACCAAGAGAAGCAGGCTCCCCACTGAGCAAGGAGCCTGACGCGGGGCTCGATCCTAGGACCCCGGGATCATGACCTGAGCCGAAATCAAGAGTGGACGCTTCACCGACAGAGCCACCCAGGGGCCCACACACACCCAAGAATTTTTAAACAGCGCAAACAAGCTCACTTCCGGCACCGAGAGCCTGCCGGCTTTGCCATGGCCTCCCGGATGCTCTGTCAGGCAACAGGCTCAATGCAAGCCAGGCAGGTCCTCACCGGAGGGTCAGACCCAGACCCCGGCACAGCCACCGGCAGGAGCCCTGAGGACGGGCAAACTGATAACTGGCAAGAGGAGAGAAGCAGGGGGCCTGTGTCCAAGGGAAAGAAGAACGCAGGGGGCAGGTGGACAGGAGAACCACCACCACTGTCTTTTGCCAAACCGCAGGGGTTCTGGGCCTCTGCGTGGGGCTGTCCTCTGCAGTGTGGGGTATGTGGCAGTGTCCCTCTCCTCAGGGATGGCTGGACGACCCCGACCCCAGTCCCGATGACCACAGCACTGTCCAGACATCAGTACAAGCCCTCTGCCCCGGAGTGAAGACCGCCCAGCTGGGACCTACGAGCCTGGCAGGTGGCGGAGGCGAATTTGGGGAACATTGGCTGGGCAGACTCTGAACGGCTCAACGAGAAGTCTGGTCTGTTTCTGTGGGTTTCCAACCCAGGAATGGCAGGACCAGGGCTGTGTTTGGGAGCGTGTGTAGGACGGTCACACAGAGGCCGGTGAGACCCCTGGATTCTCACTGCCTGGCCCCACGGAAAACCAGACACATGCTTGCCACGTGGCAGCAACGAGACAGGAAACAGGCCGTGGGAAACAGTACGCCACGGGGACCCTCGGGTGCGCCAAGCCAGGAGCTCTCAGCTCGCTCACGTACAAACCCTTACGATAACCCAGAGAGGCGGCTGTGACTGCTCCCTTCTCCTGAGGAAGGAGCCCATCCAACGTCCTCAGGAGCACGACACGAGGTCCCCCCTCGGGGAATCAGGCACCCTGGACACAGGCCCGCCACGTTGCCACAAGAACGGAAGGTGGAGCCCAAGATCTGGGCGTGGGCAAGCACCCCCTCTCCATGCCCCAAATGTCAGATCGAGGGTGGCACATTACAGACAGGACCTGTGCTCAAACCTGACAACGCAGCAAACAGCCCTGCCGTTGCCTGAAATCAGCCCTGCTCAGCAGGCCGCACTGCCCTTCAGGCTTAATCTCCTGACTGGGACTCAGCGTGAAGGTCAGCAAGCCTCAGCCACCGTGGCCGGGGTTCAAGGCGGACAGGTGTCCTCAAGGAGGGGTGAGGGACGTCACATCAAGAGCTAAGACACAACCATGCTTTAGGGAAACCTCCCCACCTACCATCTATCCCATCTTGTTTCAGTCAAGTCCCTTCTAACCAGATGTGGACTGAACTCTTCCCAGTTTACGGTACAGAACACAGAGTCCTGGGCAGAGAGGAGCCGCTCTCCTGTCGCCCGCCGAGACCCTGCCCGGTGATGCTCCGCACGCGGCTCAGCTGAGAACTCGCTGTCTCCCCAGGAAACGGCGACGTTGGCCAAACCCATTTCTGCACTCGAACAACGCGTGTTATGAAAGGCCAGGCGCTCACAGACTGACCGCATCTCAGCCAAGAGTCAGAACGGGAGGATCGGCAAACCTTCGCAGCCCGCACCAGCCAGGACTCCGCCGACCACCCGACTTCTCCGGTTTTTCACTTTGTTTAAATAATTAAAGATACTTATCGACAAGGAAAAAATGCACGATGAAACAGAGCAACAACAACAACAAAAAACAGTTTTCTTTCTAATTAAAGATTTTTAAATTCTTCCACATACTTTTTTTAATAGTTGTAATTATAACCCTACTTAATGTTAAGCACTTCAACGAAATGAGAGGTTAATTATACAGACTCTGGTAATTATGAAAAGTAAAATAACATATAAAATGTCATAATGAATAATTAATAAGGCCTCTTTGATCTGGTTGAGACCAGGGATGCAGTGTGAACAGGCTGTCTCTTTGGTGCGGGGATAATCCTACGGAATAAATCAGCTATCTGGTACCAAAAGCAGGAGTTCGTAATAAGCACTTAATCCTGCCTGGAAAACAGCAATGAGCATTTTCGATTAGTTTCATACTCAGAGACACAAAAAGGGGGGCGTGGTCACTCCTGAACCTTGTGTACAGAACAGAGACCACATACTTGTGACAAAACGCACCGGGACTCGGTTTCCATTCTGCGGGACCGCATCATGGGGCCACTCGTCCCGTGACAACTGTCAGAGCCGGGCACCGCGGGGGACATGGCAGCATCGGAAGGCAGGGGCGCTTGCGCTCAAAGGACACCAAGTCTCCCAAGAAGCCAAACTACCCAAATTATTCAAGTCAACAAAGTAATCTCATATATTGTTAAAATTATTTGAAATAATTCAAACAACTGAAATCATCTCGTTTATGGATTTAGGATCATTGAAGTTAATGCGAAGAAGTTACTCCAACTATTACTTTAATTAATGTAGTAAAAGAATGGTTTTAAGTACCAATTGCCGTGGTACCTTGAATTTAACTCCATTTCCCATGTTTTAGGGAAAGAAGATTCTGGATGGAGTCTTATGTTCCCAGGCTTTTATCTGTCCCTCGGGGGCTAAGTGCTTTGTAGCAATCTGCATTTTAATTAAATCTGCGTAAGACGATGTCATCCGCAGGGACCTGATTTTGCTTCAAGAGGAGGGACCCTTGTGATCACGTGTGATACATGGTTATAGCCATCAACATCAACGCGGCCTAAATGTGTCAGTTAGAAACAACAGGACGACCGGCGGGACGCTTAGCACTTAGCACCTGGAGGGGTCGACGCTCTTCAAACGTTTATACTCGAGCGTTCTTTCATGAGTGGACCTTTAGAGGGAACGCTAAGATACTTGTTTTAAACCGATTTTACATTTGGACACGTCTTTATCCCACGTTCACTCAATGCTGACCATCCCGCTTTCTCCAGCAACCCCTCCCGAGATCGCTAAAATGTAGGAATGAGTCGCAAATGTGTCCTGGGAGCGTCCACATGTGGAGCTGGGGTTTTGTACCTACAAGTGCGGTGAAGGCTTTCCGACCAAACACAGGATTCATAACAGCATCCAAACCTCACTCCCACTTTGGGCTCTAAGATGCAATTTTCCAGGAAGCAAACCACCAATACTCAATTACCAATATTCCAGTGGACTTGTGAAACCTTTAGAAACTACCAAGTATGATTTAAGATTAATTTTTAAGCGGGGCAGAACCCGTTTCAGGGAACAGAATGGAGTGAAGCATATAAAAGCCCACGACTTAATTAAAGAGTAGGATGAACAGAAGAGACCGTATCACTCTGTAAAGAAACCTCAACCCTACTCCAGAAAGGCAAAGTCGGCTTCCTCATCTGCCAGGTCTGAGAAAACACACCACGCACGTGAAGAACGCACGGCGACGCTGTCATCGTCTCAGGACGGGAGTGATGACAGCAGCAAAGGTGTGGCAGGACCGGAATTCATGTCTGGAGGCGTGTCCACCCCCGTCTCTCTCAGCTTCCGCCAGGAGCCACGCACAGCACACCTGGGATCCCGACTCTTCACTCACGCTGGTCTGCAGCGTACCTTCAAGGGGACAAGCACGCAGCCCTTCTCTTTCAAGGGACATCTAGCTGACCGATGCCTTCGTTCTGGGGACACATAATACTTTATTCTACAACGTCTCAGATTTCTGTGGCCTCTGTATTTCTTCGTATGGCCGCAGGGCTCAGGCACACCGATCACTTCCCTGTTGCAGTAAGATGTTGTCCACCTATGTCCTCTGGGGCGTAATCACGGAGCAGAGAAACCTCGAAGCCCGTGTCTCTGGATGGGCGGTAACAGAGAAAGTACTAACCGCCAACCTGTGCCCACTGCTAACCGGAAGGATCACACCGCTCCCGCTCTGCATTCCTCTCCCACTCCCCGGGGCGCACCTGTCCATCACCTGCGAGGAGTCTCTTCTCAGAGAGAGCGTGGCGTGCAGCTGCAAGCCAAGCACATCTCCAGCCCGAGAAACCTCGGGGCAGAGGTCCGCCTGAAGCACCACCGCCGTTCAGCAGAGGCTCTGGACGTGCTTCCTAACTCCTCCCTGACCACGCACCCCGGCTGCAGGCAGCTCGGCAGCTCCCCGACTGCCCTGCAAAGGGTGAACGCTCACGTACTCAAGAAATCCGACCGAGAGCTCTGAACACAGCAGCCCGCACAGGGGCAGACAGGTCATTCCGTCACATCGCACGGCCCCTGCCTCTCCACCCCCTGCAACTGGTCCCCAACCCCGTTACTCCCAAAGCATGCCGGCCTGCCCATGCGCCGGGCCGGGGCCGTGCGGATGCCGGCAGCAGGATGGAAAAGCCGGAATACTCCTCTGTGCTATCTGCACAGTACTGAGCTGCTACAAACACCCACCCAGAACAGACCTCTTCAGACCCCGGGGCGGCCCTAACGTGCAGCTCGGGCTGAGGCCTCCCGGGGCAGCCCCATGCTCAGCTCTCCTCCACCTGGCCCACCGGGCCTGGGTAAAAACATGCTTTCCCCGTCGAGTCACACCAGCTGAGTCCTTCCACTAGGAACTGACAGATGGCAGACACCAGTGGTTATATTCAGTAAGACCTTGCCAGCCTAGTTCCGTGCTCCCCGGCCTAAACTATCCTGGTTCTACCATGCTGATCAAGCTGGACTGTCGCCCCAGACAAACGCTAATGTCTGGCAGAGACGCACTCCAAACCCACCCATCCTAATGAGCCTCTGCTTCGTGAAACCATCACAAGGGCCGGGCGTTTCCTGCTAGAGTGGAACCACGTCTTCCCACAACCAGTCTGAACTTCCAGGTGTTCATGCAGCTGGCCGGGATGAAAGGTCAGGGCACAAGGCTGCTCCCGTCTGCTCCAGGCCACTGAGCCTCAGGCCAGGCACCCAAAGCAGCCGGGCAGGTGCCAGGAGCCTGGACCCCCAGCATTCGCAGCCCACCTGCAAAGTGGGTCCCCCCTCACCCGTGGACCACTCCCCTCACCAAAAAACGTGTTAAAAAATTCCTGAACTTTGATGGGGCACCTGGGGGGCTCAGCCAATTCAGCGTCTGACTCTTGATTTGCTCTCAGGGTTGCAAGATCGAGCCCTCCATCGGGCTCTGAGCTCGGCGGGAACTCTGCCCAAGATTCTCTCTTCCTCTGCCCCCCTCCATGTGTTCTTGCTCTCAAAAGTAAAAAATTAAAAATTAAAAATAAAATGAAATCCTGAACTCTGGGACTTATAATGGTCATAGGGTGGATTAGGAAAACAGAACCAAAACCACAATGAAGAAAAAGCCGCCAAGGCACCAAATACAGAGCGTGTCTCAGTGACACCACTGAAGAGTAATTCTGTGACTTACTCAGCGGGGCGGCCGGCACACGGCACGCGGCAGGGCGGATGGTACACGGCTCGCGGCCACAGACGAGCTCTGAACCAATGTGGGAAAAGGCGCTCAGCTCCCCAGACGAAGGCAGATCCAGATCTTTTCCTTGAACCTTGTTTCTGGTTTTTTTTTTTTTAAGCTGAAATTTTTATTTTTTTTATTATAATAATATTTTTTATTATATTATGTTAGTCACCATACAGTACATCCCTGGTTTCCGATGTAAAGTTCCATGATTCATTAGTTGTGTATAACACCCAGTGCACCATGCAATACGTGCCCTCCTTACTACCCATCACCAGTCTATCCCATTCCCCCACTCCCCTTCCCCTCTGAAGCCCTCAGTTTGTTTCCCAGAGTCCACAGTCTCTCATGCTTCATTCCCCCTTCTGTTTACCCCCCCTTCCCTATCCCCCCTCCCCTACAGATCTTCCTTGTTCTTATGTTCCATAGATGAGAGAAATCATATGATAATTGTCTTTCTCTGCTTGACTTATTTCACTTAGCATTATCTCCTCCAGTGCCAACAATGTTGCAGCAAATGTTGAGAACTCGTTCTTTCTGATAGCTGAGTAATATTCCATTGTATATATGGACCACAGCTTCTTAATCCAGTCATCTGTTGAAGGGCATCTCGGCTCCTTCCACGATTTAGCTATTGTGGACATTGCTGCTATGAACATTGTTTCTAAGCGCTCTCCTGGCTTTGCCTATTGAAAGGATGGTCGGTCCTTCAGCCCAGCAGATGATTCCTTCCAGAAACCTCCCCAGACTGTCTGCACCTTTGCACGCTCCCTCGGGTTCCCTGGGCTGGAGTCTTGCTGCTGGCAAGCACCTGCATTTGCAAACCCAGGTAACCAGCAAGACGACAAAGCCCGCCAGTCCCAGGCTGGCAACCTTGGTTTACCCGCCACACCCAGTAGCATTTCACAAGAAGGAACACTAATAAAAATATTAGCATCTACAGAAACGCGGTCTTTTAGATATGCAGACTTCCCAGGAATAGCAAGTCAAGGGAAATGCCTCTCCTAACCTCTGCTGACATTTCATTGGTCTGAATGTTACGAGGACTTGTTATTTTTAACCTGCTTGCATCGACCAGCTGCTCTCAGCTACAGGGTCAGGCAGCCCCACTTGAGGGGATATCAGCTCATGAGAGTCCAAAGTGACACGACAGGGTGCTAAGGTTTTAGTTGGAAATGTCTCCCCTCCCTTTCCTCCAGAGATACCAAATTTCTCACCAAAAAAAAAAACCTAGGTGACAAACCCGAGGGATGAAATCTTACGTTGAACGAGGTCATGAACGCTGAACCTCTCCACGTCTGAATCCAAAAACGTACCCTTTGACCTGGACTTCCCTTTTAATTTCCATATTTTCTCCCACTTTTTATCACGAAAAGTTTCAAACATACTAAGAAGTTGAGAGAATGAAAACACCCAACTCTCTCCGCGAGGATCAGCAGCCACGGACGCTGCCTCCTCGCGGCTCCGCCCACAGCCAGCATCACTCTTCACCTGGGATGTCACCCTGACCTACGTAGCCGACGCCTTCTAGGACCAGGGAGCCTACAACTACAGCCCATCGTCACACACAGTTAACAACTCCATATCCTCCTTGTCCGGCTGATATTCAAATTAGCTCACTTGTCCCCAAAAAACGGCTCTTACGGCTTTTCTTCCACCAAACCAACCCAACCGAGATCACGCCCTGCCTTTGGTGACTCACTCTTCCCTTTGGTCTGTAACAGCCCCCTCGCCTCTACCCACCCACTAATTTGTCATGGTCTTCACTCTTGTGGAATGTGCCCTGTTCTAGGGGGGTTTCCTCGGGCGTCAAAAGTTGCTCCTGATTGCACCCCCATTTCCGGTGCGTGGGAAGCTGCCTGCCCGATCCCGAACACCGTGTGGCCAGAAAATGGCTCAGTAACCTTGCTGGTTGAGGTCATCACCTCGCTCAAAGTGCGGACTCACAGGCAACCACCACGGCATCTCCAGGGAGGCTGTGGCGGCCGGTCTGAGTGGTGCAGGTGCACCTCGGGCCCAGGGCCGGCCGCTGCCCTCCACAGCCCGCGCTGTGGTCCGCAACCTGTCAGCCGACACGGGCGTCTTCCCTTCTCGGTGAGGAACACGCCCTACTTGCCAACCAGCTCCCCAACATCCTGGCATCCAATGAAGACCCTTCCCAGACCAGTCCCAGCCCTCCCGGGCTCAAAAATGGAGCCGGTCGACCTCCACCTCCTCCTCCCCTGACCAGCTCCACCCCCGCACGAGCTCCTCCTCCCCATTGTTTTTTTGAATTATGGGTTGTTATTTCTCGTTTTGACGTTTCAGTGTGATGTGGTGAACAATCATTTTTGGCGTTAACGTCTGCTCTTGTGTAAATATTGCTGTGAAGACCTCCTGTGTCATAAGGTGATGATTTACATTAATTTTACAAGATTTTACAAAATCGTAAGATCGTTTACATTCTCCTAATCCCATTTCTCCAGGACTTTGGGCTGTTTTCTTCCGGATCCATTTCCTACATTCCTAACATCTGAGTGTTTCCTTCTCCCACGAAACCAGCCTGGAGAGACCATGGTGCCGAGGCTGTGCCCCCCCCCCACGTCTGGGGGACACTGACAGTGCCGATGACGACAGTGAGGCAACAGAAGCAGGTCTTCGTTCTCCACGAGCATCTGCGAGATCGCCCTCCCACCCTCTGCAGGCGGCTTCCATATTCCCCAACAGCTGCCGTTAGCTGTCACCACACGTTATTCCTCAAAATACGTCTACACACCCACACAGAATACAAATCTACCTTGATTTTGCTCCGTGGCAGGTTATCCCATGTTCACCCAGTAAAGTGTCACGTTTCAAAGGGGGGTGAGAATCCACAGCACCAGATTCCAGAAGGTCTCCCACACGCCCCTCAAGAGGAGAAGGCGACTAATGATGGGAAAGGCCACCGTGGTACCAGAGACGGTGCTGTCTCGGGATTGCATGGAGAGCACGAACCTTAGGAAAGGAAGCCAAGCCGTCGTCCCAGAAAGACAAACGACCCGCACCCGCCGCTTGTACCCAGACCTGCTGAGGGCTCCGTGTTCACACAGCTGATTATCAACCCCTGGGTCCTCGTGTTGTCACAACTCGGAAAGCCAGATGCACTGTTCCAATTCATTCTCTTCTCCAAAGCTTAACAAGAGAGACTGGACTCAGAGCTAACAACCAACCCAGAAGAAAATAACCAGACCCCTTGTCCAAGGACTAATCTCTTCCACAGAACTGTGAAGGGGCCAGGTAGCTACCGACCCTGCCTTCCTTCCTTCCCCGAGAGGAGGAGACACAGCCCAGAGTCGGGCAGAACAGGGCCACGCCAGGAGGGAAGGCCCGCACACTTGTGCACCATGTCTCCGCAGCAGCTTTTATAAAATTGAGAGCACGCTGCGGGGTGAAAGCCCCTCCGTAACCCTGGCCCAGCTCAACACGTGACCTTATTTCAGAGCCAGAGAGAACACAGCAGCATGACCGGAGAGCTGGGACAAAGCAACGAACCCACGCCTGATGAAGAGCTGAATCTCAAACACTTGTTAGAAGAGCAAGCACTGCTTCGGACGATGCTATCCGATGGGCCATCCTAACTGTATAGCCGCTTCTTCATACTAACAGATCTCGTATCAGCTAACGCAAGAAAAAGTCACTCCAACGGCAATCCAGAAGTCTTTACAAAGAGTAAAATTAAAGCGCCAATCCGATCATGCATGACAAGTAAGCCTGAATATTTAAATCCCTAAAGCACCGTTCTTGCAAAACAAGACTTTTCACACAAATTAATATTCACCTTAAGCAAGTCAAGAACAGACAAGCTTCTCTCAGGAGGCGACAGAGCTGGACTGTGAGCTGCAGGAAAGGGCCATCTGGGTGGAGAAGGTACGTCCTCTCTTCCCCTTATGGCCCATTTTGGTAAGGAAATGGATGCCGGGAGATTGGTGGCTCAGGTTTACAGGCATTCGGATGTTTCTAGCACTGATTCGCCCAGGAAGCTAGAAAGCTGCAGGTCTCCGGGGTACGCGTGTTTAGAATCACAGGAGTGCTCGCCTGTTGCCAAGTGCCGCCGACCAAGGTGTCCCCCTCTGCCATGCAGATGCCGATTTCGTCTCGGGTTAGGCTGCAGGATGTCTCCAAACAGACCCATGGCCCCGGGAGGGAACAACCGAAGCCCTCCCAGCCTCTCAGAACAGCTCGGGAAAACAACCCGTAAAGCCCACATGCCATACTCTGAACCCTCCCAAATTCCGGGCTGTGTCCCCCCATGCCTCAGCGAGAAAGGCCCCCATCCCTAAAAATAAGGACTGAAAGCCACTAGGCTCTGCTCCCTGATGCTGTTTATCACAGCAAAATCAGGAAACCTAGCCCAAGCTCGCCGTTTCCTCAAAGTGGTAATAATTATGTGACGTCCAACGGGTTCCCAGGACTATAACGGACACAACGGGATTTGTGCTCAGAGCGACAATGTCTCCCCTGTTCCCGAGTGTCACGGCGCACACGTGGTCTCTACAGAAACCACGGTGGAAAGGGCTCGGGAAGCTCACGCGGTTACCCTCGTGCAAGCCGTGGCTGCTGGCCGTTCTCACAGCACGCTGAGCCTGTTTGCACACGAGACGAAGCCCAATCAATCCAGACGCCTGTCCCAGGACGCACACACACACAGTATCGCTAGAGTTCTTCTCGGACTTTGGGTGGAAGCTATCCCAGGCCAACTTCCCAACTTGCACACAAAACCCTTCCTGTGTGAGGGGTCCCGTCCCCCCCGCGAACCGTGCAGAGTGCCCAGCCGGGTCACTGTCCCTGCAGGCCAGTCCCCTGCCTGACTGCCCTGGGGCGGGGGGGCACCCAGGAAACGTGTCCAGGGAGACATCCCACAGGACAGGCTGCCTCCTCCTGCCGCGCCCTCGACTCCCAAGGACGGGGAGGTGGAGACATTGGCGAGCACAGCGCAAAACCAGGGCTGCCGGCACTTCAGGACAAATGCTCTCCTGGTGCGGAACCCTGGACTCGCCCGGGCATAGCTCTCCCGATGCAGGGGTCGCTCGCGGAGGACAAAGGACGTCAAGTATGACGCTGCCCCTGCTCTCGCCCCTCCGCAGACTCGCTGCCAGGGCAAGACGGCTCTCCGCGTGGCACCGAGCCCAAGCTGCCCCAACGCCGCCCGGCAGCACACACTACATTCCAGGGTGACAGCGCGGGGAGATGCTCACGGGGGGAGCAGCACACCGGAGGGCCGGCCTCCAACAGGGCTGCAATGCCGCAGACCACAGGCCACCCCGACGGCTCTCAAACCCTCGGGGCTTCGCGTCAAGGCAGCAGAGGGCACGGGAACTCCAAGCACCTGACCTCACGTGCGATGGGGCTGCACGTGCGTGCACACAGGCACACGTGTGTGAACAAGGTCCCACGCATACGCAATATTACATGATCACACAACCACGTTCCTCTTCCGAGACTTTCCCTATGAGACCTACTGGCATACTGGAACTCTCTAAAGACAGCAACGGAGCGAGGACGCCCTATCACAAGAGGGGAAAAATGGGTCCAAGATCCTTCACAGAAAGTTACCGTTACTCAAAAAAGTCCATCCTAATCCTGAAGGATCGCTAGGTACCACTTTAGTTTTCTGGGTCAGAAGTGTGATGCTCTTATTTCTCTTGCCTTTGGGGATGTGTCATGAAAAAGGTTGTTGTGGCCGATGTCGTAGAGGTTGCTGCCTATGTTCTCCTCTAGGATTTTGATGGATTCCTATCTCACATCGAGGTCTTTCATCCATTTGGAGTTTATCTTTGTGTATGGTGTGAGAGTGGTCAAGTTTCATTCTTTTGCATGTAGCTGTCCAATTTTCCCAGCACCATTTATTGAAGAGACTGTCTTTTTTCCACTGGATGTTTTTTCCTGCTTTATCAAAGATTAGTTGCCCAAAGAGCCAAGTGTCCATTTCTGGGTTCTCTGTTCTGTTCCATTGGTCTATGTGTCTGTTTTTGTGCCAGTACCATGCTGTCTTCGTGATCACAGCTTATGAACAGACACTTTTCCAATGAAGACATACAAATGGCTAACAGACACATGAAAAAATGTTCAAAATCATTAGCCATCAGGGAAATTCAAATCAGAACCACATTGAGATATCACCTTATGCCAGTTAGAATGGCAAAAATTGACAAGGCAGGAAACAACAAATGTTGGGGAGGATGTGGAGAAAGGGGATCCCTCCTACATTGTTGGTGGGAATGCAAGTTGGTACAGCCACTCTGGAAAACAGTGTGGAGGTCCCTTAAAAAGTTAAAAATTGAGCTACCCTACGATCCAGCAATTGCACTACTGGGTATTTACCCCAAAGATACAGATGTAGTGAAGAGAAGGGCCATATGCACCCCCATGTTCATAGCAGCATTGTCCACAATAGCTAAATTGTGGAAGGAGCCGAGATGCCCTTCAACAGATGACTGGATAAAGAAGATGTGGTCCATATATACAATGGAATATTACTCAGTCATCAGAAAGAACGATTACCCAAAAACATTTGCAGCAACATGGACGGGACTGGAGGAGATAATGCTAAGTGAAATAAGTCAAGCAGAGAAAGAAAATTATCATATGGTTTCACTCATTTATGGAACATAAGTAGGAAGATCAGTAGGAGAAGGAAGGGAAGAATGAAGAGGGGGTAAACAGAAGGGGGAATGAACCATGAGAGACTATGGACTCTGAGAAACAAACTGAGGGCTTCAGAGGGGAGGCGGGTGGGGGAATGGGATAGGCTGGTGATGGGTAGTAAGGAGGGCATGTATTGCATGGTGCACTGGGTGTTATATGCAACTAATGAATCATCGAACTTTACATCAAAAACTAGGGATGTACTGTATGGTGACTAACATAATAAAAAATTATTATAAAAAAAAAAGTGTGACACTCTATTCACCTAGTTCCCTTGCTCCATGTAATTGCAGAGAATTCACTTTTAAGGACAGTTTACGGGACAAGGGACCTGAGGCTGGTTTGGGCTCCAGGTTCCAACAGCGCCGCTCAGCCCTGGGCTGGATCATTCCGACCCTTCCTGGACTCGGACCTGCGGGCGGGGCGGCCACGCAGCAAAGCCTGTGAGAAGACACAGGACGTCCTACTCCAGCTGGAAGATCAACCCGGAAGCTTGATCTGTCCTTGCTCATCGGAATCACTGTACTTCTGGGCTTCTGTTCATAATTTAGATCCCAGGTACCTCATGGATGGAACCCCTCCTACCAGCTCACACTGGGAAGAAAATCCAAGTAACACCCTTTTCTCTTGCCGCTAAGCACCAAAGAGAATCCCAGTTGGTCAACGCTCGGGGTAAAACAGACCCAGTTCCAACTTGATCCACTAGTCGGTCAAAACTATGGTAGCCAACATCCCTGGTGTACGGTCCTGTTGGATTCCTTCAGAAAAAAGCCAAGGTGGATTTAATTTGATTAGAGTGAATGGTTTTATAGCCCTGCTCCAAGAAGCAAAGATAAGAAACAGTGCCCAGTACTTTGAAATCTTAGCTAGATGTGATGGACATCATTTTCCCGACCTCGCCTGTTTTAAGAAAGCTCTTTCTATTTCTGCACCACACAATTCTACAACCAGCTATTTCAGAACCTGGCCTTTTTGTGCTGGAAATTCAGCAAAAGCAGGGTTCACTGGCAGCCAGCAAAGCAGAGGTTCTGAAACCTAACGCCATCAGAATCGCCCGCAGGGCACGCTGAAGGCTTGCTGGGCACTCCCTCCCTAGAACGTGTGATTCTGCTGGTGGGGGCGAGGGGGAGGGTGGCTGGAGAGTCTGCATTGCTGGATATACTAGGATATACCTGGCTATACTAGGCAGGGCACATCCACAGGCCAATGTCCAGACACCAGGACTATCGGTTCCCAATTTAAATACAAAAATGGCGGAGCGGGTTTTCTTGCACAGATTTATGTCCCTAAGGACACGTGGGCCAACTCAGGCATCTACGTGTCATTCTTACTCTAGACCTCCACCCCACCCTGACTCTGTGCAGAAGAATGGCTTGAAGGGTCAAGGTCCAAGGCCCCCCAGACGGACCCCACACGCACCACGACACCAGGAGGCACGGACGTCCTCACCTGAGTTGCAGAGGGCCTCCTGTGTTCTCACACTGGGACAGGACAAGCCCTTCCGCCTCTACCCTTCTGCCAACGGCAGCTGCTGCTCGTGGAGGCTAATTTAAGAAAGGAATGTAATACATACCCATGTGAGGCCCGCTCTGTGCTCCCACTGCCAGGCTCTCCAGAGCAAGAACGATTCGACCGTCCAGTGAAGAAGTGGATGGCATAAGCCATTGCAATCCCACGTTTGTGATGTCACACAGCGATGTGCTGAGGGAAAGAACCTTTAACCCAGCTTACCAAAACTACTTCATTATTCACAGAACATCAGGATGGGCAGGGCTTGGCCTCCATCCCGCCCCTGCCACCCAGCCTATTTTATTCAATAAACATGCCTTAGGCTCTGAGGATGCACGGGGAATCTCTTCCCTGCAGCTGTCCAGGGCTATCCAGGCAGAACATCAAAGGAAAAAACTTTTATTTAATTCTGGCTGGTTTGTCATGTTACACATATCCATATTTCTGGGTTTTTTCCCAGTTTGTAAAAGGACTCTCATTTGATGCCTTTGCTTTATTTAATCTTACTGCATACTTTTAAATTAGGGGGAAATAGTAGTAGAACGTTCCATGTGTGAGGGGGAGGAGGCTGCGGAACTGGAAAGCAAGGTGGAGGCCACAGGTGTCGTGTGAAGAGGTGAGAAGGTGCAAGCGGGCATACCTCTCCCTTCGCCAGCACCTGAAGCCACGGACGCACCCGCACTCACAGCAACAGGACAGGGGCTCACAGTGCAGAGGCGCAAGACGCCCTGGGAAGCGAGGTTTTAAAGGATGAAATGAGTAAAAGATCAGGGTTCTCCAAGCGCACCCCTTGCTTAAAAAGAGAAAAGGCGCGGTCTTGAGAAGGCCTCGTGCACCTCAGGGGGAGCAAAGCACGCGGTCCCCTCGGACAAGGGCAGCAGTCGGGGGGGTGCCCAGTGCTGAAGAAGCTTCCCCACGGGGTCAGCCCGTCAGCTCCTCACCAGCACACGGACACCACTATTCACTGTGATCAGTTAATCAAGCCATGGTCTCTACAGCGGGAGAAACTTGCTGGTGTAAGCCCTACGGACCCTCTGGGTAGCGTTCAAGTGTATGTTAGAGAAGTAGAGAGCCATTCGCAACCGTGACAGTCCCACACTGCCACACACCGTACCCTCATCTCCCGTGCGGGATGGGACCAGCTCCTTCCTTCAGTCGACAGCACAACCCGCCTCGGGTGCCTGGTTCCTGCTGTATGCCAGCCCGACCTCCAGAGAGCCCGGGCAGGGGCCGGAAAGCAGCACGCAGCTGGCAACACTGGTGTCACCTCCCCACCTTCCAATCACTCCTGCGGGAACAGAGGAAGGAAGGCACTGCCACCAAAGCCTCAGCCACGCAGTCAAGCCGTGGACACGTCACAGCCACGGATGGCAGCGAGGGAGCCCACGGACACGTCACAGCCACGAAGGGCATCAACAGAGCCTGCGGATACGTCACAGTCACGGACGGCAGCAAGGGAGCCCACGGACACGTCACAGCTGGCATTGATGGAGCCCGCGGACAAGTCACAGTCACAGACAGCAGCGATGGGGCCCACGGACATGTCACAGCCATGGAGGTCATCGACGGAGCCCGCGGATACGTCACACCCACGGACGGCAGCGACGGAGCCCACGGACACGTCACAGCCACGGACGGCAGTGAGGAAGCCCATGGACACGTCACAGCTTGCATTGATGGAGCCCGCGGACAAGTTACAGTCACAGACAGCAGCAATGGGGCCCACGGACACGTCACAGCCACGGAGGGCATCAACGGAGCCCACGGATACGTCACACCCACAGTCGGCAGCGACGGAGCCCGCGGACACGTCACAGCCACGGAGGGCATCCACGGAGCCCATGGACACGTCACAGCCGTGGCATTGACAGAGCAAGAACCAAAACTCCTACGGGTAGGTGAGCATCGAAAACTGTAAACAGTAAAATTGAAACGGCAATTGTGGAGGAAAGCAAGGACACAAAACACAGGCTCACGACCCAAGCAGGCATCTGTGATGGGCAGAACGTTCCAGACAAAACGACAAAGACCGCCTCAAGATGAAGCTGAACATTCACTTTATTATGAAGATAAAGAGGAGAAGAGCCCAAAAACATTCAGAAGGAAAATATAAGTTTCCTAACATGAAACAAAAATCTTGGATGGCCTTGGATTTCTCCTCCACGAACTGAATTCCAAAAGACGGCGAAGCAGCAAGCATGGGTGTTTTGGAGAAATATTTGTCATATGTGGTTCGTGGAGCAGACTCTGTGGACCGAAGGCAGTGGAAAGACTCACAGACGTGGGGGCTCAGAGCTGCTTCATCCGCGTTCCCTCCTGGGAAAGTCAGCCCGAGCACTCAAAATGGAAACCAAAGCTGAGAACCGCGTGTGGGAGGCACGGCGCACAGTGCTGTGTAAGTCTTCCTGTCCCCAGTGTGGACCCCACACTCCCAGACGGGGATGTGGCTCAGCCCTGGCCACGCCCCACGAGCTCGGCGGCCTCCTGCCGCGTCACTCCCGGAACCAAAACCACACATTCACTATTCACAGCAATTTACGTTTTAAGTCTATGAGGAGACCAGGAAAATTTTAAGAATATGAAGAACCCTTAATGATTTCGGGGGGGGGGGTTATAAGTAATTTTTAAACAAGACTCAATTTTCCGCAACAAAAACCGTAAATGTGCCTTTGAAACGCCACTTACCTGCCATGCGGTCATCGTGCGATACAATGGGCCAGCCAGCACGTCAGCTTACCGTACAGTTTCTCTCTCAACAGAGGGGTTGCAGCATGGATGTTCCCCTCCGCTTTCGTATGTTTAACAAACGTGTTCTTTTAAAATGCGAAAATAAAGCAAATTCCATGGTTGAGGAAACACTGTCAATCACGAGCACATAAGCTCCCTCAAAATGTTGTTTTCCCACCCATCATTCTGATTTTGGTTTTTAAATCAAGTGGGTTTTTTTTCTCCTAGAAAACTGCACACAGTATAATTATTTTTTAGACTAAAGTAAATTACCATTGGTGCTGAATCAGATACATTTTGGAAGGGGCTAGGCAGAAGTTACAGGACGTTCGTTCTGTTCTCCAGCAAACCCCGGGCTCCCGCTGGCTTCCCAAGCTCCCTCCACCCCGACGGGAGCCCTGCAACGGCACCAACGACCAGGCTGTTCTGACACCCACAAGTCAGTGCGGCCAGCCCCTAATTAAATCTGAGTCTCAAGATGGGGGCACATGTAGAGGGGGCTGTTTTTTCTTCCAAACTTCACACAGACCCACTCACTTGAGAATTTCCACTGCTGGAATTACATCCTATTCCTGGCGTTGAAAACCACTGCGTTAACAAGTACGAACAATAGCATCTGCTTTTTCACAAGCGTATTTGAACACGAACCATAGTGGTGGGGGAGGGGAGGACACAGGAAAAAGTTCGGCAATTAACACAAATATTCTAGGGCAACTGAATACTTTTTAATTAGAAGTATTATAATTATCGTAATTATATGCACTCTGAGTGTGTTACTTTTACTAACTGAATCAAATTCATATCTGATCACAAGGAAATGATTTTTCTTACTGGAAAAGGAAAGAATTCAGCGTAAAAATACTATAACTCCCTTAACGCAAAACAGTAGAACTGACTTCCCTTTTCTCACATCACCCAATAATTTCCAGATCTGGGGTTTTGTCATGTTCTGGCAAATACCGTGAATTAGGGGGAAATCAGGAGTCAGAACACAGCATGTAAGTGTTATCTGAATTCTTAATAACTAACTCAAATACGTGGAGTGCTATAAGATGAAATTAATTTACAGTGTAAACCAAAATCTCAAGTCACTTGACAGATGACACCCTATTTTACATAAAGTACAGGCTCTTTCTGGCACAAAATCAAATTCCGATCTGTGTTAAGAGAAGCAACGCTGTTCTTCTAACAAACACACTCATGGTTTAGGTGACCATCTGTCACCAACATCCAAGCACTCCGTGCTTTATAACACGCCATTAACACATCGAAATCGGAGAGAAACTTTACACCACATTTGCTGTCCAAAGTTCACGTCAACTCAAGCTGTCTTCCAGGTGCACCATTTCCTTATTGGGAAGGGCGTTTTCACTCTGCCTCGGGAAGGACGCAAGCCAAGGGAGAGAGGAGCCCACCAGCCCCGGTTCCACCCAGAGACGCTCCTGCGCGGTGCTGCGTCTGCTTCCAGAGAGTGATCAGAACCCCAGACAGCAGGCGCCCCTGCTTCCAGGCGGTGGCCGGAATCTCAGTCCTGCGGGGACAGCACTGCAAGGAGCCTCCAGGGTCAGGGCTGAGGTCCGCAGAGAAGGCAGGATTTACAATGTCTACACTGGTGGGCAGAGAGGGCACCTGCAGCCACTTCTAGATGTGCCCTCCCCGGGGTGGGACCCTGACCCAACACTCCTTAGAATCCCCTCCCTGGAAACAGCGGCTCAGAGCCACCAGCCAGTGGTCTCTTCAGGTGAGTAGGGAAGGGTCAGGCAGCCCCAGCCAAGGCCCACCTGCAGGGCTCTCTGTGTAAGTGGGTGGAGCAGTTCTCTGCTTCTGCACCAGAATCCCCAAGGCCGCCAGCCTGCAGGTAGGACTCAGGCTTTCTACCTGTGCTCCCACCTGCTCGTGAAGGCAATGCACCCCCCCCAACATCTCTGGGCACGCTGCAGGTGCACTTAGGACTAACCCTAAGTCCCAGAGTTCCCACAACCAGGCCGTGCTCTGCTGCCCTCCCCGCCCCCCCTCAGGCCAGTACACATGCCCCCACGCACCGTGTCAGCACCCCTCCGAAGGCCCTTCCCAGCCTCGCCCCGCAGCCCCTCCGACTCCATCTCCCCGAACCTCCTCCAGCCAGCTCCCACCCCGGCACCCAGCAGAGTCCAGGGCCTTCGCCTCTGCACCCCAGTGCTGCCTCCCACGGCCGCCAGCCCCTCCACCACCTGCATCAGATCCCTGAGCACCAGTCAGCACGCCCCACCGCCAGACCTGGGGCCACATCGTTCCCCACATCGACCCTCAGCCTGGGAGGACGCACCACAGCACGTGACAGAACAAGTAAAAAACACTCAAGATAAACAAGAAAGTATGTGACAGTTGTACGCTAAGTATCATACAGAAGGGATTGTGCAAAAAACTTGGAATTTTTCCTTAACTTTTTCCAATGCCTTCCCAATACATTTTTAAAAAGTATTTCCCCAGGATGTATAGTTTTTATAACGTAAGAACACACGCCTCTGATAGCAGCTCTGAACGAATACATTCATATCCTCGAATTCCCCAAACACCGTCCTTGGCACCACAATGAAAGGGGAAGCGTGAGGACTAACCTAGGAAGAGCAGCACGTGAAGAAGAAAGCGCAGAACCCTCGGGCAGGAAATACACGGACGCGGGCACATGGTCGGGAAGACCCCTGTTAATACTACTGACGTACTCAGCTAACAGGAATCCCAGCTGGCAACACCCTCGCCGACACGCTGACGTAGTAAACAAAACGAGCAAAACTCAGAAACCGAACAGCGTGTACTTCAGTAAGAGTCGTCATCACGCACCACCGTGGTGAAGACGGCCAACGGCTGCAGAGGAAACCGCTTTCTTGTCTGCCCCAGACCACACTGCCCGTCCCCTGGGGCAGGGCGGCGTGCACCGCGGACCCTTGAGGAGCCCGGGGCCGTGCAGGACGCAGACACGGGAGCCTCGCGGGACCCCCCTGACTGGTTTGGTGATCCGAGAACCCGCTGCTGTCACGCGAAGCTACTACACGTCTGCAGGCCGACCCAGTGCCCACACCGAACTCTCATCGTCTGCCGGAAGAACTGAAACCCCGTAACACAGAAGCGCCCCCCACCTCCCCCTCCCGGCGCAAACTGCTGTCTTTCTGCGTATCGTCCCCACGGAGCAACGCAGGACCCACACGGGGTCACCTTGTCTCCCACGCAGAAATGGGATCGCGGCACAGGGCCCTGCTGCCCAGGAGCTTCTGCCGGCCAGCACATACATATCCCGTTCCTTCTTCCTCGCCAGTTCCGCCGCGGCCCGCTAGGAGCTGCGCTCTCATTTCTAGCACTGTCCCCCAAGGTGCCTCAAGCCCTCGACGGCCCCTGTGCTGTGAAACCAAGGGCGCTCGGTGTGCCTGCGGGGAGGGCCCCTGGACGCCCCTCGCGGCGGCTGCGCAGCCCAGACTCTCAGCCAGGCCGGCAGCCCCAACGCGCCCCCGCGTCCTGCACGGCGGAAACCCTTAGCAGCGGCGCTGGGCATTCTGCTGGTATTTCTATACAAAGGAAAGAAAAACACAGACATTTGATGTTATTTTCACAAACTTTCATCAACACCTCCAGGAAACCAGGAAGTCCTTGCTGGACATCAGTTACCTTTGCTAACAACTCAAGCACCTCTCTGTCCACGGCAGAGCCCACGGCCTCGCCAGCCAGCCCGGCGCCCTCAGAGACCAGCAGCGCCCAAGACAGAGCTGGACAGGCGGCATGGACTGTCCTCCCGCAGAGCCGGCTGACCCCCGCTCCCGAGTCCCCTCCGTGCTCTCGAAGGTGTGGTCCTCACCAGGGTCTTGTGCGCAGCGTGGACCCCAAGGGGAAAGCCAGTGTCTCTGCCACGCCGGCCACGGCCATTCCTTCCCCCACCTCGGTCCCATCAACTGAAGACTGACTCGTGGGGCAGGGGCTCCTTCAGCTGTGCTCACCACCGGTCTTTCCTGTTTGTGGCCATGTTGAATTTTCTTCTAGCCCCAGTGATTCGCACCATCCTGCATCAAACGTCACTTCCCCTTGGGCCGACGGCTCCCAGGGGCAGGCTGGGCATGCGGTTTGGCATCTCCAGTCAATACTAAGTACTTCCAGATTCGGGGGTAAGGCCTTGGTTGCGTGTCACCGAGAACCATCAATCCCGTTCCCTCGTATCCAAAACCACTCATTTCTGGTTAGAAGACAACATCTGGTTGTCTAGAGACCACGGTTTTCCGAGAAGAATGCTGTCATCATGTGAAATGCCCACAGTGCACGGGCTCCGCGGAGCAGCCCTGGTCACTTCCTAAAGCAGCAGTCACAGGGACACAACTCATGCATCCAGAGACGCCTCTGAGCAGCGCCTCCAGGCCTGCACTTCCCAGCCCACGGAGACCGGCGGGGGTGGCGGGGAGGCCTGCGGGCGAGGGGCGCCCCACGCTGATGCAGGTCAGAGACCCGAGACCCCACCAGCCCTCTGGCCTCAGCTAAAGAAAGGAGAGGCAAAGGCCCCTGCCTGTGATCATGTCCCCCTTCCCACCAGGAGACCCTCCTCTCAGACGTGGACACAGGCCTGGATGCCCTCCGGCCACGTGGGGCAGCCGCTGGAACAGGGGTGCACCGTGCCTACCCGGGGAGCACCACAGCAGTCCCAGCAGAGGACCCCCTGGGAGGGTGCTGGAGAGGATGGAGATCCGGGGCAGGGCATGGGATCTGCAGAAGGCACGCAGCAGTGACAGGCCGCAGGACAGGACCCCTGTCCTCAGCCACGAGTAAGCACGAGGATGGGGCACCCTCACTCCACACCAGTCACACCCTAAAAAGTCTCATGGTTAAGAGACCCCACGACCTACTTGGCAACCAAAGAATCCCTTTAGAGGCTCATCAGTAAACCTCAGCGCCTGGAGACCTCAGCCCACCCAGCGCGCCTCCCTTTGCACAGAGGCCTGTTTCCCCAGCACGGGGAGCTGCTCCTGGGAGCACGTGCTTTTTCAAATGGACAATTTTGGACACGGACACAGTTTTTGAAGAGTGGGCTTTGAGAAACACGTTATCAGACCATCTCAAGCCTTACCAGGGAAGCTCCCTACTAACTATCAACAGTCCTGGGCCGACCGAAAAGCAAGGTAACCTGTAAAATGCGCCAGCGTCATCGAATCCAAGGGACAGGAAAGACACCACATTCAACAATCATTTTCTGGGGTGGGGGCTCAGCTTAGGGCACTGAGCTCCTGACTGGAGCACATCCCCAAAGCCACTGGCCTGGTAGAAGTCCTGCCCCACCTCAGGCCCCCCGCCCACCAGGCCTCGCACTCTCAAGCACCAAGGTCCAAACAGCACAAGGACAATGAGAAGCTCAGCAAAACCTCTGGCAACAGGGGGGCTTAGGGCAAGTATGTCGGCTCAGGTCCCTGGAGCTGCTCACAGGACAACACTGCCTGTCAACAGTCACAACTTTGATCCCTGAGCTTCTGGAGGAATCACCCGCCACAACCTCAAGCATGTCCTCACTCTGTCACTAGGATTTCCTGATTCAAAGGATAAGAGAAGGCACGTCTTCAGAGAAGAGGACGTCTCCCACCGCGAAGAGCACTAGACGACCCTAACAGTGCTCAAGCCTCAGAGACCCCATGCCCCTCACAGAGACCTAGAAAGGACGAAACTAGGGCCGGCTCAGAGGTGACATGCAAACGTCCCACCTGGAAGAGACCCTATGCGTTTGCGTCTGTGTGGTCAGACTCCAGACTCCGAGACGGGGCTCCTCGGACAGGCAATGACCATCAACCGCAATGTCATCTGTGCTTCTCAGGGTCACCTGATGCTGGCTGTTCCACTCTCCCTCCCCCTGCCAAGGAGGCCTCTGGGCAAGGGCCACAAAGGAGCCCACAGGCATGGGATGAGCCTCGGGCCAGCTAGTGCTGATGGGTGCTTTGTGGACACCTGAGGGTCTGAGAACACCACCAGATGAAAGTCAGAACAATGGGAGTCCTTTCCAGGTGAAACCACCCCCAGCACACAGCTGGAGGGCCCGGCATCCTGAGCACCAGCTGCTTCCCTCCCAATAAAGTTCCACTTTTGTTAAAAATAAACCCCCGTCTTGAAAAGGCTGATATTCCACATGTTGTGGTGGGAACAGTGTGCGTCTTCTCGAGTGAGGGAAAGTACTTCAGAAGTAATTAGAGTATTAACAATGGCTAAACTCCACCGAGCACTGGACACGTGCCAGGCAGATGCATCTACTTACAAACACTCCATCTAGAAGCCCCACCACATGGAGAGCACATGCTGCCACACGGAAAACTACACATAAACGGGACCATCAAATGACCCCCAAAGAGTAAATAAATGGCCCTGGGAGTCAGAGAAAACAGCCTTGTCGGACTCTCCGCTCTCAGTCCTGAGTCTCAGAGTCCGGCAGAGGAATCCTGACCAGAGATGCTAAGTCAGGCTGTGCTGGTGTGTTGCACTACACAGTGTTGTTACGAAGGGCCATGTGGTCCATGCTGTTCCAGACTACACCATACAGCACTGTGCTACACTTTTCTACACTACACCACTGCACAACTATGCTGTGCTAGGTGGTCTCTTCCGTACTACACAATGCTGTGTTACGTGGTGCTGTGGGGTCCGTTCTAGACTGTTCAACACTGTGCTGTGGGGTCCGTTCTAGACTGTTCAACACTGTGCTGTGGGGTCTGTTCTAGACTGTTCAACATTGTGCTGTGGGGTCCATTCCAGACTGTTCAACACTGTGCTGTGGGGTCTGTTCTAGACTGTTCAACACTGTGCTCTGGGGTCTGTTCCAGACTGTTCAACACTGTGCTGTACGGTCTGTTCTAGACTATTCACCACTGTGCCGTCTGGTCTGTTCTAGACTGTTCAACACTGTGCTCTGGGGTCTGTTCTAGACTGTTCAACACTGTGCTGTGGGATCTGTTCTAGACTGTTCAACACCGTGCTGTGGGGTCCATTCCAGACTTTTCAACACTGTGCTGTGCAGTCTGTTCTAGACTATTCACCACTGTGCCATCTGGTCTGTTCTAGACTGTTCAACACTGTGCTCTGGGGTCTGTTCTAGACTGTTCAACACTGTGCTGTGGGGTCTGTTATAGACTGTTCAACACTGTGCTGTGGGATCCATTCCAGACTGTTCAACACTGTGCTGTGGGATCCATTCCAGACTGTTCAACACTGTGCTGTGCGGTCTGTTCTAGACTATTCACCACTGTGCCGTCTGGTCTGTTCTAGACTACACAATGGTACAGTAGTCTGACACAATACAATGTCATGCTACTTGGTCCGTTACATTTATGTCTCCACCAACTCAACCACAGTACATTGAAGTTACACTTTATGAAAGTTACACTTTTATCTCTTTTCTAAGCACTTCTCAAAGACAATATCCAAATATAACTTTTTCGTTATATTTTTAAATAATGTTTATTAGTATGCACATGCGCATTTACCATAACCAGTGACATTACCTAACTCGTATAATTAACTATTTCATACAGCTGGGTTTCTATGCGCTTCTTCCTAAGTCTTTTGCAGTCTGGTCTCCTGGTGAAGAAGGGAGTACAGCATGCAGTAGGGTGCTAGAAAGCCAGCATGTGGCCCCATGTTGAGGGGGTCATTGGGCAATGGGCATGAGGCACACAGTAGCTTCCAGGACAGCAGAATGCAGGCGGGGTCCAGTGCTCTGGCACCGCAGAGGTTGATGAAAAATCCACCCTCAATGTGGAGCTTTGCTTCGAATCACAACTGCCTTAAGGAGACCAAGGAGAAGGCAGCAGCAGGTGCTACTAACAACTATAGCTTCAAGGGAGGGGCCTGTGGAAGGGAGCACTGACCTCCCACTAGATTCCAGGGACACCAACACCTCGAGTTTATAGAGGAAAGAGAAATGCATCCGACAGCAGCTGCCCCAGCTCCAGCCAAAGCCAACAGGAGGAGGAGGAGGAGGAAACAGAAACCCTGCTATAGTTCAGTCAGTGTAGTGTTGGGGACCCTTTGAGTGCTGGAAGTTTACACAGCATGTTTGTTACCAAGAACACTAATCACTAACAGTCCTCCCTGGAAAACACCACTGTTAACCCACCTGTATTTTACGCAGCATACTCTACCGTGTGTCCAGGAAATCGCACACAGAGCTCATAAGATGGCACTGATGTTATTTTTAACTTGACATCTGCGACACCTCGGCACCCTTAAAACACCCACTCGCACAAGGTACTTCAGTGTGGGTTTCCTATGCCTCCAGGCACGTGTGCCTAATGGCTGGGCTGTTCTAAAGTGCTATCCCTCCCAGAGCAGAGAGCCCAGGGGCTTGCAGGCACGGACAGCCCAGCAAGGCATCCCTGTCCCTGCAGAGGGGGCTTCTCGAATTAAACACAGGCGGAGAAGAAAGGCAGAGAAGAACTACAAAAACAACGGGAAAACAAGTAACAAAAGGCAATTAAAGGCATCTACATGTCTATGAATAATTACTTTAAATGTAAATAGACTAAATGCGCCAATCAAAAGGAACCGGGTGACTGAATGGATTTAAAAAAACAAAAAAAAAAGACCCATCTGTATGCTGCCTACAAGAGACTCACCTCAGACCTAAAGACACATATAGACTGAAAATGAAAAACATACCAAGCAAATGGAAGGGGGGACGGGATGTCACGACTTGTATCAGACAAAACAGACCTTAAAATAAACGCTATCACAAGAGACAAAGAAGGACATCACATAATGATAATGGGATCAATCCAAGAAGAGTCTGTAACAATTTGAAATATTATTCACCCAACATGGGAGCACCTAAAAAAATAAAGCAAATATTAACAGACATAATGGGAGAAACTGACGGTAATACGATAACAGTAGGGGACTTTAACACCCCACTTACATCAATGGACAGATAGATCATCCAGAGAGAAAACCAATAAAGAAACAGTAGCTTTGAATGACAAATTAGACAGGATGGACCTAACAGATATATACCGAACATTCCATCCAAAAACAGAATACAGGGGGCACCTGGGTGGCACAGCGGTTAAGCATCTGCCTTCGGCTCAGGGCGTGATCCTGGCGTTATGGGATCGAGCCCCACATCAGGCTCCTCCGCTATGAGCCTGCTTCTTCCTCTCCCACTCCCCCCTGCATGTGTTCCCTCTCTCGCTGGCTGTCTCTATCTCTGTCGAATAAATAAATAAAATCTTAAAAAAAAAAAAAAACCAGAATACAGGAGCATATGAATGGCTCAGTCGGTTAAGTGTCTAACTCTTGATTTCAGCTCAGGTCATGATCTGAGGGTTGTGAGATCGAGCCCCATGTCGGAATCTGCACTCAGCACAGAGTCTGCTTGGGATTCTCTCCCTCCCTCTCCCTCTGCCCACCCCTCCTTCCACTCACACTATCTCTCTCTAAAATAATAAATAAACAAGAATAGCATACATAGTCTTTTCAAGTTCACATGGAACACTGTCCAAGACAGATCACATGTTCAGCCACAAAACAAATTTCAGTAAAGTCAGAAAGACTGCAATCATGTCAAGCATCTTTTCTGACCACAACAGTATGAAATTAAAAGTCACCTGTAAGAGAAAAAATCTGGAAAGAATACGTGGAGACCCAACAACATGCGACTAAATGATGAATGAGTCCATCAAGAATTCAAAGAAGAAATCAAAAAACCACATGGAGACAAATGAAAATCAAAACAATGGTCTAAACTCTTTGGGACACAGCAAAAGCAGTTTTAAGAGCATGGGCATGGAGCCTGCTTAAGATTCTCCCTCGCCCTGTGCCCCTCCCTGCCTTTCTCTCTAAAAAGAATTAAAAACAATAAAAAAATAAAGGAGAAATAACTGATACCACAGAAATAAAAGGATTATAAGAGACTATTGTAAAAAGTTAAAGTCAACAAACTGGACAATCTAGAAGAAATGGATAAATTCCTAGAAACATAGTCTTCCAAAACAGAATCAGGAAGGAACAAAAAATTTGAACAGACTGATTATCAGCACAGAAATTGAATCAATAATCAAAAAACTCCCAGCAAACAAAAGTCCAGAACCAGATGGCTTCACAGACGTCTACCAAACAATGAAGTAAGAGTTAATACCTAACTCTTCACAAGCTATTCCAAAAAATAGACAGGAAAACCTCCAAATTTATTGTATGAGGACAACACTACAAAAAAAAAAGAACTATCAGCCAATATCTTTGTTGAACATAGATGCAAAAAATCCTCAACAAAATATTAGCAAACCAAATTCAACAATATATTTAAAAAATCATTCACCATGATCAAGTAGTTTTTATCTGAGAGATGCAAGGGTGTTTCAATATTCGCGATCAATGTGTTAGATCACATTAACAAGGATGAAGGCCATATGATCATCTCAATGGATACAGAAAAGGCATTTGACAAAATAAGACATCCATTCATAAAAAACTCTCCAAGTAGGGATAGAAGGAACATACCTCAACATAAAATGAATATATGAAAACCCCACAGCTAGTATCATCCTCAATGGGGAAAAAAGAGCTTTTCCTGTACAGTCAGGAGCAAGACAAGGATGTCCCCCCTCACCACTGTTACTCAGCAGAGTCCTGGAATCCTAGCCACACCACTCAGACAAAAGAAATATAAAGCACCCAAATCCACAAGGAAGAAGACAAACTTCCACTATTTGATGACATGATACTATACATAGAAAATCATGAACTCCACCAAAAAAACAAACAACCAGAACTGATAAACAAATTCGGTAAAGTTGCAAGATAACAAAATTAATACAAGAAGTTTGTTGCACTTCTATACACTAAAAGTAAAGTAACAGAAAGAGAAATTACAACAATCCCATTAACAAATGCACGAAAACCAGTAAGATACCTAGAAATAAATCAAACCAAGGAGGTGACAGATCTGTACTCTGAAAACTATAAAACACTGATGACGAAACTGAAGGTATACAAACAACTGGAAAGATTCCACGTTCATGGACCGGAAGAACAGATACTGTGAAAATGTCTATACGATCCAAAGCAATCTACACACTTAATGCAGTCCCTTTCAAAATACCCACAGCATCTCCCACAGAGCTGGAACCAACAATCCTAAAATTTAGAGGGAACCACAAAAGCCATCATGAGAAAGAAGAACAAAGCTGGAGGCATCACAATCCCAGAGTTCAAGCTATACCTGCAATCTACAGTAATCACAACAGTGTGGTACTGGCACAAAAATAGACACATAGATCAACGGAACAGAATAGAGAGCCCAGAAATGAACCCGTGCTTATATGGTCAATTAATCTATGACAAAGGAGGCAAGACTATCCACTGGGGAAAAGACAGTCTCTTCAACAAATGGTGTTGGGAAAACCGGACAGTCACACGCAACAGAATGAAACTGGACCACTGTCTTACACCAGTAACAAAAATAAACTCAAGATGGGTTAAAGACCTAAATGTGAGACTTGAAAGCCCAAAACTCCTGAAAGAAAACATAGGCCAGGGGTGCCTGGGTGGCTCAATCGGTGAAGCGTCTGCCTTCGGCTCAGGTTATGCTCTCAGGGTCCTGGGACTGAGTACCGCGTTGGGCTCTCTCCCTCTGCCGGCTGCTCCCCTGTTTGTGCTCTCTCGTCTTTCTCTCTCACAAATAAATAAACAAAATCTTTTTTAAAAAAAGAAAAGAAAAGAAAACATAGGCATTAATCTCTTTGACACTGGCCTTAGCAACATTTTTTCTAGATATGTTTCTCAGGCAAGGGAAACAAAAGCAAAAATAAACTAATGGGACTATATCGAAATAAAAAGCTTCTACACAGAGGCGCCTGGGTGGCACAGTGGTTAAGCGTCTGCCTTCGGCTCAGGGCGTGATCCCAGTGTTCTGGGATCGAGCCCCACATCAGGCTCCTCCGCTGGGAGCCTGCTTCTTCCTCTCCCACTCCCCCTGCTTGTCTCTCTCTCACTGGCTGTCTCTGTGTCAAGTAAATAAATAAAATCTTTAAAAAAAAAAAAAAAAAGCTTCTACACAGCCAAGGAAACAATCAACAAAACAAAAAGGGCCACCTAGGGAATGCGAGAAGATATTTGCAAATGACACATCTGATAAGGGGTTAATATCCAAAACATATAAAGAACTTCTACAACCCAACACACAAAAAAACCAATCTGATTAAAAGATGGGCAGAGGACCTGAATAGACATTTTTCCAGAGACAACATTCAGATGGCCAACAGACACATGACAAGATGTTCAACATCACTGATCATTAGGGAAATGCAAATTAAAACCCAATGAGATATCACCTCACACCTGTCAGAATGACCAAAATCAACAGTGTAAGAAACAACAGGTGTTGGTGAAGATGTGGAGAGAAAGCAACCCTCGTGCACCGTTGGTGGGAATGCAAACTGGTGCAGCCACTGTGGAAAACAGTATGGAGGTTCCTCAAGAAGTTATAAACAGGGCTGCCCTATAACCCAGCAATTGCACCACTGATATTTACCCAAAGAAAACAAAAACACTAATTTGAAAATTAGCTCCCTATATTTACTGCAGCATTATTGACAATAGCCAAGGTACGGGAGCAGTCCAAGCGTGCATCAGTAGACGAATGGATAAAGATGATGTGGTGTATGCATACAATGGAATATTACTCAGCCATAAACAAGGACTTGCCATTTGTGATGACATGGATGGACCCAGAAGGTACTACGCTAAGTGAGTTAAGTCAGGGAAACACAAATATCATACGATTTCACTTGTATAGTGATACTGAAAAAAAAAATCCTACAAAAAAGAAACTGGTAGCTGCCTGAGGGGAGGAAGGTAGGGGATGGGTGGAACAGATAAAGGGAGTTAAAAGGTACAAACTTTCAGCTGTAAGTCACAGAGATGAAACAAATCACACAGACACACGCACACACCCAGGCACGTACGTGCACAGCCACACCCACGCTCAGAGAGCCTCAATCGTTTAACTCGACAAACGCGGCACATCGTCCGGAACGTGCCTTCTGGAAATTCCTGAGCCCACGTCCCGGCACAGCTCACCCTCAGGGCGCCAGGCTGCACCGAGACCTCTCCCGCAGCGGCTCTCGACCATGCACGGAGCCCGCGCTGCCAATGAGCCAGAGTTAGCCGAGATGTGTGTTCTGACCTCAGACTGAATGCACGCATTCTCCCCGTTGCCAGGGTAACAACAGTTATGTGAAGCGGGGCTGTGCAATATGGTGCCACTTATTCAATATAACTTCCTGGGATCTGACCCACTTACAATGTTTTTTCTGTCTGAGTGATTTCCTCCTGACTAAAATCATGAGATAATTCCTTCCTTCCACACCCTTGCCCTGCCCTTTCATCATCCCAGAAAGTACTTCGACTTGTCAACGTCAAAGGCAAAGGAATTGCCTTCAGAAAGGAGGGCACAGCACAAGGAACCAGAGATGGGGAAACGTTCTCTCTGGAGAGGCACGCAACGGGCGGCAGGAGCCCCGGGTCCTCTCCAGCCAGGGGGCACAGTTGCGACCGGGGAAGTCCACAGCCTGGCTGAGCATTCAGGTTGGAAATGAAGACCGTGTCCGTCCGACGTCATGAGCTCATGGAGCGGCAGTGAAGAGACACACACACCAAGAAAAGGAGGGTCGACTTTAAGATCTGCACCTGCTTCCGGAGGAAGCCCCTAGGAGAGAGGGTCACGAGGACACGGGGTCGTCCTCACGCTGACGAGGAAAGCCGCGTTCTCCCAGCATCCTGCCTCGGGGGTGCCACAAATCCGAGCAGCGGCCAGGCCGGCAGAGCTCGGTACCAGGTGCTCAAAACATGACCTGCGAGCGTGGCCAAGAGCTCCCATAACCTGATTTCTAGGAATCTAATTTTAAACCTCTCCACAGCGAACATATCCCAAAAATACAGCATTTGGAACACTGTAGCGTAAGTGCTTTTAAAAAAAAAAAAAAAAAAACACCTAACCAAAAATAAAAGTGGCATTTCAGGCAAAACCCCAGAATTAGAACACAGTTCTATCCTGAAGCTCTTCAAAACCTTTTTTTTCTTCAACTACACTCACCCCCATATAACAATGATGATCATAGTCAGAATAATTAAATAATTTGGCAAAAATCCCAAGACTGCCTTTTCCATGAGGACCTCCCCCCTGCACTGTGAAAATTCCCCCGTTCCCCAGCCATCCTGCCCGGGGCTGCCCCTCACCCTCCCAGGGCTCAAGTGCCCGCTCCCCCCTCCTGCTTTCTGCTCTCCGTTCGGAGCACTGAGTGTGTGATGGAGGCTGGTGCTTATCACCGGAGAGGAACACACACAGGGATAAAGGGAAGCAGACACTCACGGCAGACGGGACGCGAGATCAAGGGTGCTTTGTTCCCCGCTGGACGTTGCGGGCTCAGTGTCACAGGTGTAACTCACCATCCGCTCACCACGCTGAGAAGCGGGACTGAAATGGAGGAATCACACATTCCACGCTTCTCAGCTGCGGGTGCCCCTTCCAGAGGGAAAGGCAGTGACCAGCCGGCTGCACTCACTCCCGAGAGACACGGCGGGCGTCACGAGGGCGGAGGCTGTCCCGCAGACCCCAACGGGACATGCTCAGAGTGGGGCATCACGGATAAGCCACCATCAGAGCTCGCGGCACAGCCTGGTTTTGCAGGCGCTTCGGCACTCCCTTCGTTCCGCATGGTTTCCGCTGTGAACCTGCAAGAACAGCCGACCCACAGGCAGGGAAGGACCACATCCATCCGTGGGGCCCAACTCCACTGGTTCCCCTCCTTCCCGCGTTTCGGCTTCTCCTCCAGTGGCTCATCGGCTCAGCCCTGCCCCCTACGAGCATCGTGCCCCCTGGCACCTCCCCAAGGGAACGGACACCCTTTAGAAGGGTGGTCAACCCAGCCTGACTCCGACTGCTCTGCTCAGACACGAGCAGCCTCCCAGGCCCCAAGTCCTTGCCTTCCTGGTTCTCAGACACATTTCGAATTCTTTTCTAGAAAAACTCTTTCCTCTGGGCTTTGATGAACTGCAAATCCAGGTCTTCCCTTCATCCTCACATGGGGCCTTTCTTCCCTCTGCTTCGAGACTGGCTCGTTCCTCTGGCCTCCCAGCCTCCACCTGGCAGCCCTCATCTACTCTGGCGCTCCACTGCACTTCTACAAAGGCTATCCCCCAAGCCCACTCCAGTCCAGGTGGTTTCTCCAAGCACTGCTCCCGGTTTTCAAACTCACAGCTCACATGGCCTCCAGAAACATCTCAAGGTCGTGTTCAAAATGAGCTCATCATCTCCCTCCCAGACTCACTTGCTTCCCACAAACACCAGCAACATGTTGGAAACCAACACCACTCTGCCTCCATCTTCTCTTTCCCCCGAATTCATCGTGAAGGCTCTTCAGTTCATCTGCTTCCCCGGCCAGCTCAGGCCTCCGTCAGCATCCGTGCGGACGCTGCACTGGGAGATGGCCCCTGAGCTTGTCCGCTGCCCGACCCAGCCCCACAGCCTGGGTCAGTCCACGAACACCTCCCAAACCCTTCGTGGTGCCCCAGTGACCTGCGAGGTGAGGACTTCTGTGTTCTGACGTCAGTTATGTTAATATGTATTTTATCACCCCACGGGGCTGATAAGCAGCACGTGATAGGGTACGCGGGACTGGGGAGATAGGTGCCCCCATTCCTCCTGTAAGTACTGTGTGGAACGCTTCACACCTTTAAATGGAACTGAATGTGCATTCTTAAAAAAGCAAAAAACTGTCCTGATAACTTGGTGACCTTGCCACAGAGAGCTGCTGCAGACCAGGAGCTCAGGACCAAGGGCCGAAGAGCCCCCGCCGGGCAGCTGCCTCCCCCCACCCCCCTCCAGAGTCAGGTCCCACTCCTCCCCTGCAGCAGGCTCACCTCCTGCCTCCTGGGCCCCCCAGCTGAGCTGCACACTGATCGTGAGACAGGTTTGTTTGTACAACCGTGTACCTGTTTCCAACTACTTAACTGACGAAATACGACTCCATAAAGAGAAACCAATTCCACGGGAAAGCAGAATGCTTGGCAAAGACTAGACAGAGGAAAGTTTTTTTATGTTTTTAATTTTTTAAAAAAAAAAGTGCCCTCAAATTAGGCATGGGAAAACCACGGTAAAACATTAGGGGAAATTATTTAAACCTAAGACTGTGAACTCTCAGTGATACGGCAGGTCACGGGCGTGGTTTCGGCAAGAAAGCTGTGCTCACACATTGAGGTAAGGTACCTACCGGCCATCTTTAGGGTTCCTAGTTCAGACCTCTTCGATTCACCGAACGTCAGACGGACAGGTTCCCGCTGTCCAGGAAAGCCTGCCCAGTATCCTGGCCCCATGAGGGCGGACATGACATGCCTAGCCCCCTCCAAGACGCAGCGTGGTCTGGGTGGGGGGACTTTGGGGGAGCCTCCCCACTGCACGAACCAGGGGCAGAGTTTCTGCTGTAATTCTACACCCAGCTCTTGAATCACTGCTTACATAAACGGTGGCATAGCGCAGGTGGTCAAAGAGAGGCCCTACCTACACTGAGGAATGAACAGAACAGCCTAGAAGGGAGGCTGAACAGACTAGGACTGGTCTGGAAGCACAAAGACCAACAGGCACACGGTCAAGGCCATCATGCAGGGTCTGGGGTCCCTCACCCTCCAGTCCAAGCAACAGAGAACAAAGGAACAGAAAACAGCTCCCTAAGTAAACAGTGTTTGGGGTGAGTCAGAAGAGTGTACAAAAGGATCTGAGGATCTCCCTCCCTAGAGTTCGCGTCACGGAACACAGCAGACACCCCC
Organism: Ursus maritimus; assembly: GCF_017311325.1. NCBI lineage: Eukaryota > Metazoa > Chordata > Mammalia > Carnivora > Ursidae > Ursus > Ursus maritimus. Next base: position 32,089,450 of record NW_024425675.1, on the reverse strand, counting down.
ATAACCCTAGACGCTGGGCAGCAGGAAGGTCAGAGTGCCCGCTGATCTACAGATGGAGAAGCATCCGGCCCGGGTACCAGCAGAGCTGTGCAAGCGCCTCAGGATCCGTGCATCAGAAGGGCTGTCATGTCTGTAAGACAAACACATGCACAAACGCAGGCCTGGGCAGATGGAGAGGGGTGCGCTAACAGGAGGCCTGGTGACCCTCCCCGTGCCGGGTACAGCCTGGGCAGATGGAGAGGGGTGCGCTAACAGGAGGCCTGGTGACCCTCCCCGTGCCGGGTACAAACGGTCTGCGTTCCCACCAACAGTGCACAAGGTTCCTTTTCCTCCACATCCTTGCCAACACCTGTTGAGAAGAGCCGCTCTGACGGGTGTGAGGTGAGATCTCACTGTGGTGTTGATCTGCGTTTCCCTGATGACGAGGGACGGTGAGCATCTTTTCATGTACCTGTCGGCTTTCTGTAAGTCTTCTTTGAAAAAATGTCTATTCAGGTCCTTTGCCCATTTTTTTTTTAAAGATTTTATTTATTTATTTGACAGAGATAGAGACAGCCAGCGAGAGAGGGAACACAAGCAGGGGGAGTGGGAGAGGAAGAAGCAGGCTCCCAGCGGAGGAGCCTGATGTGGGGCTTGATCCCATAACGCCGGGATCACGCCCTGAGCCGAAGGCAGACGCTTAACGACTGAGCCACCCAGGCGCCCCTGCACATTTTCTAACTGGCTTATTTGCTTTTTGCTATTGAGTTGTACAAGCACGGGGGGAAAGAAGAGTCTCTTCGATACGTAGCATCGGGAAAGCCAGATCACCACATGCAGAAGGAGTCTGGGCCCTTACCTTGCGCCGCTCACAAAATCATAAGACCTGAAACAATGAAACTGCTAGAAGAAACCAGGGGAAAAGATCCCTGACGCTGGCTTTGGCAAGGACTCCTTGGATAAGACCCCAACACCAAAGGCAACAAAAGCAAAACTGGGACTACGTCAAACTGAAGAGCTTCTGCATGGCAAAGGAAACCACCAGGGAACGGAAAAGGCAGCCTGCAGGATAGACTTAGGTCGGGTAAGGATTTGTATCCAAAACAGAAAGGATCTAGCGTTTGTGTTTTCCACATAGTTCAGACTATCATAATACATCAACTCCTGTAAGTCTGATGGCTTGTGGTAGACAAGCCTTTACGAGATACAGTATCATGACCCAGCAATTTTACTTTTCTCCGGGTGGGAGAAAAGAATGGTCTGGGGAGAGCAACGAAATTCTGTGAGTTCCTGATGAGAAACTATGCAGTTGGCAGCCCTAGATGTGGGTCCTGGGCCACCTTTACATCCACGAGACCCGGACGACACATTTAACCTTTAACCCTGTTTTTTGTTTGTTTTTAATTTCTAGTCCTACTTCTTTCTTGTGGTTAATGGATCATCCAATAAAATGATACACATAAAACGGCTACAAACTGGTCAGTGTCAACACTGTTTTATCATTGTTATACCTCTGGATTAATCGATTGTAAAACACCATGGAGAAATAAAATAGATTTAAAAATAAAAGGTTAGAATTTTAAGATTACAAATGAGTTATTAATCTATGTCCCATCCTTTATATTACTTTTAAAATTAAATATTTACAATCTAAAATATTTGTGATGTTTTAAAATTTTAATGTATCAAGCATTTTAAGCTACACCAAATAGGGGCACCTGGGTGGCTCAGGTCATGACCTCAGGGTCCTGGGATCGAGCCCCACATCAGGTTCCCTGCTCAACGGGGAGTCTGCTTCTCCCTCTGCCTCTGCCCTTCCTCCTGCTTGTGCTCTCGCTCTCATGCTCTCTCAAATATATAAAAAAATGAAATAAACTACACCAAATATACATCTGAAAATACATAGGGAACTTTTTAATAAACATCAGGGCAGAAGGAATTACAGCTCCTAATTCAAGACACAATTCATAGTAGCAAAGAAGTCAAGATAACTCTCAGGCTCCTGAAGGGATATATAGTAATAAAACAAAGTATATTAACAATGTTTTCAACTGTGAAATTTTTTTTTAAAGATTTTATTTATTTATTTGACAGAGAGACAGCCAGCGAGAGAGGGAACACAAGCAGGGGAAGTGGGAGAGGAAGAAGCAGGCTCCCAGCGGAGGAGCCTGATGTGGGGCTCGATCCCAGAACTCTGGGATCACGCCCTGAGCCGAAGGCAGACGCTTAACCGCTGTGCCACCCAGGCGCCCCTAACTGTGAAATGTTTTAATTATTATCAACTAATAAGAAAATGTCCGTTCAATTAGGACTGGCAAGTCCCAAGATCATCAGTCTAGCACCGACTCCCTGCCCTGGGCTGGTGAAGACAGACCTTGTTAGAAACAGACCTTCAGAACGAAAACACAGCAATTTGAAGATTTAGGGTTATCTCTGTAGAATTGAGGAAACCTAATACTTCGTACCAGTGGGTCCTCTCAATCTTTACTATTCCTTTTTTCTCTGCAGGACCAAGCATACATATGTATTTCTACTGTGTTTTAAGGTTTATATACTTGTAACATTCCATTAACTTCACTTACAAGTAAAGGATACCTTTTTCACCAAAAGAAAAAAGGCATAAATACACAATTTAAAGATTTTTTAATCATACAAGTCCAGTAATGAGATCATCTAGTTGGGAAATGGGAAAAAATTCACTTAAACACTAAATAAACTCTTAAGTACAGTAGGATATAAGTTAGCTTTTCAGAAGAACATACAGGGCTGCTCAGAAGATCTGGTGTTTTCTTGAACAGAAGTCTTGCAGAACCTACTTTTTTGGCCACCTGGGACAAGGCGTAAGCTGACTGGGCCTCCCAGCCTGCCCACCGGCTCGTAGGAAACGCCGCCTCGTGGAAACCGCAGGCCTGGGTTCTTCCAACGAGGAGCCCTCCCCGAGCACCGCATCCCACAAACACAATCGATCACGGGAACAAGGTGAAATGTAGGAAATTAAAATGAAAGTCTCCTACAGCACCTAATGCCAGGACGCCCCCCACCTTGCCGGGGACCCACGGACGCTCTGCGAAGACCCACGTCTGCCCGTTAGTGCTGCCCCAGTGCTCGACCCCAGTCGGGAGCTGCGGCTCTCAGGACACCCGGGGAAGGTTTCGGTGCTGAGCACACGGCGCACAGCTAGGACGGGGTAGGAACCGCTCCTGGTGTCCTTTCTCCTCTGCTGGGGGGCCGGGGGGGGGGGGCGTTTATTTGAAATAAGAAAATCTCACCTCACACACATCTGAATTTCAGTTTTCTTCAAACTGCCCTTCTACCAACAGTCTTTCCCTTGGTACCCGCTGGGAATATTGAAAAGGCAGCACGGGACGCCATTACTGTCCCCAAGTGCTGACGGTACCCAAGCCCATAGGCTGTCAGGGCGTAGCGGGACTTCTCTGCACGGACACACTCACATGAGACACAGATGATGATCGCCACCGGCTCCCAAAGGCTGGCCACCTGCACTGGAGTCACCTGGGGACGCACCCCTAGCCCCACCCCTGGGGTTCGAAAGGCCAGGCTTCTGCACGGCAGACGAGAACCAACAGGTAATAAAGCAGAGCTCGGGAGGTCACCACGGTGCCTAAGTACCTGCCCACACCTGTTCAAAGTTTCAGGAGCAAGGACAGCAGCTTTCAACAGGCGGCTGCGGGAACGGCCCATGGACCGGCGGCCATCCAGACTGCCGGCTTGGTCTGGACGGTGCTCGGGCCTTTGTGAAGGTGCTCAGTCAGAGCCACCCCGCTTGCAGAGGCCAACGGAGGGCAGAAACCCTCCAGGAGCGTCCGTCCACTGGCCGGGGAGGCACCCTCCTCCCACAGGCGGGAAGGCTACAGGGAAGTCTGTTTCCATTTAAATTAAGATTCTGATTTGTTTGTAATGACCAACTACTGGTGTTCTTTACACCAGCAACACCTTCGGTACGTTTCAAAGGATTTGATGCCATAAATCACAATTTTCATTCTACGGCGATACAAGTACTCTGGTTAAAAACACATACGGAAATGTGCCAAGAGGAAAGGGAAAATGCCTTCACCACTAATATTCTGTCCAACAGGCCCACCAGGAGCAGCCTGCAGGCGGTTCACAAACGTGGGTTATAATGTACATAGTGCTCTGCTGTAAGGGAATTTCTTACCAGGAACGATGTCTGCTTAACAGACTTGAACGTTCAGTGCTATGAAGCAGGTAACTAGTATCTGCCCCGGGATCCACTCCTACTCGTCTCAGCCAGTAAATACACTGGCACTTAGAGACCCCAGCAGGTGCAGCAAAGTCCTCAAGCAGGTGAGCGAGACCGAGGCAGACGCAGAACGTGGCCGTCCAGGTAGAGAGGCCAGGGAGGGCTTGCAGAGGACGGGCAGGATGGGTGGAGGGATGGGAGGGTGCATCGGGGCTAATGGGACACCTCAACCACCCTCTCAGACCTGGAAATGAGACAGGCTGAGGCCACTTACTGCCCTTTTCCATTTTACAGACTTAGAAATACTTTCATGTCAAATATTACCAAGCCTAGTGCCTCGCCTGTCAGGGCCAGCACTGACCCTGCAAATCAGCGCCCACGGCTGGGTCGTCACTCACAAGGGTCGCCGCGGCCACCTCGGCTGACACACAGCTCTGAGCTGCGAGAAGGCTGCGGACTGTCCATCTGCACTGAACACGGACATCGACAGCATCGCATGGAAAGAGTGAAACCTAAGACGTAAACATGCATACCTAACAGGGAGGGAGGCAACCAAGAGATTTCCCCCGATCTCAAAAAACAGAACGGCTTCATTCACAGCCCAGATGATTGCAGGCTCAGCCCTCGCAGAGGAACAGAGCCCCCGCTGCCACTCCAGGCCACGGCCGAGGAAGAGGGGTGGGGGGGGAAGGGTGGCTGCACGGATGGTCCCTGAGGCTAGACGCACGGCCTCCCTGCGCTGAACCCGCCCGCAGCTCCCTAGTTAGCAGGGATGAACTGGGAGGTCGGTGCTGGAGGACGGAGAGAAGCTGAAGGACTCCCGAGGACCCCGGCACCCAGTGGGGATGGCTGGAGGCCAGAGTGCAAGGCCGGAGCAGCAAGGCCACGGGATCCCCCCAGCCGCAGGTGTCACCCCCACCCCGTGGCCTCCCCGGTGGGGGGAGCCCAGCGCCTGCAGGAACCCAGACACTGCGGACTCCCCTTGGCACACATTCCACACGCACAACCCAGGACACACAATCCAAGCACGACTCCTGCTGAAAACCACCGGTGCCGCCGGCTCTGCTGTTAATGATTCACCCCTGCACCAGCCCAGCGCTCGGAAGGAAGCAATCTGGGCCGGGACTGGCAGGAGGACCGTCCCAAGGGCCTACACCTCCACTTCCGTAAACTTGCACAGAAAGCAGGAAGGTCAGATAAGGTCAGCTCCGGGGATGCAGCCGCCTATTTCGGTGTGACTTTCTGCTCAAAAGTCAGAGCGCTGAAAGTACACATCAACCCTCGACCGTCAGTCCACTGGCCAGACTTGCCTGGAGAGAAAAACAGAGGCGTGCCCCCAGTCACTCACACGGGCACCCGAAAACAGAAAGGCCCAGATGCCACTGTCTCATTAGGCTCGGTGCCCAGGACCCGAGGCCCAAGAAGCCCCAGGCCTCAGCCCAAAGGGCCAGGGGTGCAGGAAGAGGCGGCCTGATGAGCACACGGGAGCCTCCAGGGCACCGAGCTGGAGCCCGTGCAGGGGCCACACCCAGGACACCCAGCGCCGCGGCGCCCCAGCCCCTCCTGCCCCACTGCACGTCTGCTCTGATGATGGGCTTACGGTCGATCTTCTGCATCACAGAAACGGCTGTCACCCCCGCCTTAGCGTCCAACATGTCCGCTGACGCAATGGACTAAATGAACGCTCGAGGAAAGGGGGACAATTCAAAAGCATCAGACAGCACAAAACCACCCGAACTGTGGAATCAAGTGTGATTGTTCTAACTGGATGTCTGTTTGCAGGTACACACACGCTTCCCCCAAGTACACACCAGCACGGGGCGGGGCTTCCCCGGCCCTTCAGAAGTCCACTGCACTCGGCATTAAAGAGTAAACACTTAACACAGCAAACTCCTTCTATGTTCTTCAGAAAGCTCTTTTATTAGGAACATATTTGCCCCCTTTTACAAGCACACACCTCCCTTAGGAACCACAGAAATTCTACAAGGTATGACAAAAGCCTGCTGCTTTTCTCAAAAAGGTCGTCCAACACTCAAGCCAACGTCAGATTAAAGCACCTTTTGCGTCTGCCCCATGAGCTATAGTGATCAAATCTACATCTCATACCCACTTCAGCCCAAAGTGCTCCCAACAAAGGCCAGGATCCTCAGGGTCACTCACAGGAACAAAACACAACCCACGCTCCAATGCCAGGGAAGGGAATTTATGGGGAAGGAGAGAGGACTGTGGCTGCCTCCACTCTGACCTCTGACTTGCCAGTTGGGTTCTTTGCAGCTTGTTTCTGGGCTCAGGCAGAAGCCCCTGAGGACAAACCACCCCCTGATGGAAACCAAAACTACCCCCCAAGCAGTAAGAACTGTCCTGAGCCAGCAAGACCCCGCCCATGCTGGACCCCAAGACCGTGGTCTATTTAATCTTCGATGCCCATCAACATGTACCCAGCCACCTTTGCTCCACATTTTCTTTATATAAATGTGGAAGTATTTTTGGCACTTTGAAGACAGTCTTTGAGACACTAGTCCCCAGGCTTCCTGCTGGTGGCCTCAAGGAAACAAATTCATTTCTCATCTCACCACCACTCATTTGTCTGCCTTTGGATTTTGTCAACAGCGAGTAGCCAAGCCTGGAGCGTCCGGGATTCCTGGAGCCAGGTATCCTTGTACCCTTGTGCCCCGGCGACAGCAACACGTGATTCCTTGTTTATAGAACTATTTAATTATCTGCATATAGCCAGTGCTGCAACAGGCTCCCAGAGCAGAAGGACATGTGGGCTGACGTGGGGAGTCACTGGTGGGGCAGAGAGAGATCAGCCAAAAGCCCATGGAAAAAGGATTACAATTTTCCAGACAACCAACAAAACCAACTGGAAGCCTGTTCACAGGCATCTTGCTCCAAAGAAGCCCTTTCCAAAGGTTATCAAGGATTCAGGCAGTCAGGATTCTCCCCCCCCACACACACACACACACACCATAAAAAAAAAAAAAGAAAAAAAGAAGGAAGGTTGGAGGAAGAGGAAGGCATGAGCAAGGGAAGAGGAGAGAACCTCAGAAGAACTTAGGATTTAGAACAAAGTCGTAAATGGAAATTAAACATAGGCCTCTGGTCATCTCACGGAGGCCCAGTTAGTCTAAGAGACAAGTAACAACATTCACACTTTCATCTGAGCCTACAGGTGATCTCCTGGAACCAGTGCATCATGAAGATAAATGGAAGCGAAGAATCAATTCACAACGCAGTATAATGAGTCAGCCAGAATAACCAAATTAACATGATCTACTCAGAGTCAAATCATAGCTTTCTTTAAGATTGGGGTGCTCTACCGCTCAGGGGCAACCTTAGATTTAAGATACTTAAACTGGAAAATGATCTTGTTTCCCTTAATTCTGATAAGCACAGCCCTAGCGAGATGGAGTGGCTTTCCTCGCTTACGGGACCGACGCAATCATAATTATGCACCTAGATCCGAAGACAGAATGAATACTCCGTGTTTTCTGTTTAAACTCGTCACGGGATGTCCGATGGCAGAGCACTCATGAGACATATCCACGGTAAATACACAGTACAAAAAACCGTCTGCGTGCCGGGACTGATTTAACAAGAGAAGTCTTCAAGGGCCCCTGATACGGGAACATTTATCTTCATTAACAAAGGGCTGTATGCTTCCCGACTGAGGAAATGGGAAGTTGTGCTGTCCAGAAACAATGTCCTAGGGAAAGACCTACACGCCTACACACGCCCACCGTAGCAGGACCATCCCAGACACAGGATTCATAATTCTGATGCAAACAGGAATAACCAGGGAGTGGGGGAGGGTTCTACAGAATTGGAGACCGCATCCCAGGATAGCCAGGTGTCCCACGAAGGTCCTACCTGTTCTAAACAGTTATCCCTGCCCACACTTACCTGGATTAAGACTTTATTTACATATAGCAAAGGTAGCTATAAGATTTGCCCTGATTTCACTTGTATGTGGAATCTAAAAAAAAAATGAACAAAACAGAAAGAGAGAACTGGTTGTTGTTGGGCAAAATAGGTGAAGGGAGTTAAGATGTACAGGCTTCTCGTTACAGAACAAGTCCCAGAATGAGAAGAACAGCAGAGAATACAGTCGATAATATTGTAATAACTGTGGTGACAGATGTGTGGTGACAGACGGTAACTATACTTATCGTGGGGAGCATTTCATAATGTATACAATTGTCAAATCACTACGTCGTACACCTGAAACTAACTTAACATTGTAGGTCAACCATACCTCAATTAAAAAAAAAACAAAAAAGATTTGCCCCAACAATCTTCTCCAATCACTAGATTCTCTTCACAGTTATGAGTAACCACCAAATAGCTTCCTCTCAAGGACTGAAAACTAAAAATAGGATAACAAAAGAAAGCCACATCCTGACGACTTTATTAAGCAGATTATAGTTATGAAAATAAAGGATGTTAGAAATTAGATTCCTAAAATACCCTTCGAAGAACTCTGTACCAGTAATAGCTCATAACTGTTACATCAGGAGGAAAAAATATTTAGGGTATATGGAAGTAAATAGGTTTAAAAAAAAAATCACATTCACCATGAAACTTGGCACCTTTCTAAAAATTCTACTTTTGGACTGGATTAACGTACTTCATGAGGGCAGGCCTCAAGCTGGGGCAGCAGTGAGGGGAAGCAGGTGTCAGAGCGGCGTCAGCAAGAGCTTCCCGGGCAAAGCAGGCTGCTCGGACCTCACACCCAGCCGTGTGGCCCTAGGCAAGCTCTCCGAGCAGGTTTCCTTGTTAGGAGACACATGTAACTTAACTTAGGTTATAAGTCCTGGAAAAGTAATTTATGGAGACACTAATGCAATGCTTAGCACACAGTGAGCAGTCGGGGAGTGGTGGCTAGAAATACACGTAAGCACCTCCACCACGGATGGGGAGACTGTCCGCGTTAAGAAAAAAAGAGGTCCATTTGCAACATCCGATTTGAAGTCCAAAGTTTGCAGCGTCCGTGCCTACTGACAAGACTCCAGCTCTCTGGGGACAGAGAGGAGCATGGTTCATTCGATGTGGCCCTCATCCCTGCAAGAACTGGAGATCAGAACGGGCACTTCACTTGGAATAAAAGCACTCTACATAAAACTAAAAATTGATTGCCTCCTATGTGACGGGTAGCTGCTTAAACACAGCCACCATCATCCTGATAAGTAATAGGGAAGCTCTGAGAGGTCACTCTTCCCTTGTAGAGACACTGAAGAAGCTATTCCGGGAATCTCATTTAGAATGTTTTTCCCAGAAACACAACCAAGAATTAACAGCATTGTCTCTTAACCAAAATGATGAAGATTTCTGATAAAACCATACCACCCGACCTCCTGACTCTAAAGGATGCTGTACAGAAAAGTTAGCCCAAAGGGGCCGCATTTTCTGTTTACCTTCCATGAGAAAGGAGTTTCGAACATACAGAAAACGTGAAGAGTTGTAGAATGGACACCCATGTACCCACCCCCAGATGACAGATCAGATTTTAAATGTAAAGTTCCCGAGGCAGCCGGCTGAGAGAATGCAGGCATAAGCTTCACCCCCATTACAACCAAGTGAAGGCAAGGGAGCGCCTTCCCGGGACGTGCTGCTCGCCCTCCCGAGAGCGCCCACGGCTGCCACAGAGCTCCCAGTGCTGGTCTCAAAAGGAGCCCAGATGAAAGGCTGGATCCGCAGGCGTGGTTCAAAAGAAAGCAGCCACACGGTCTAGGATATGGAACACCGTCAGGAAACCGAGGTTCTAATGGTAGTAATGAGTTTCAAACCATTTGAAATCCAGTCTCCTCATCTATTCAAAGAGGATGTCATTTCCTTAGAAAATATTTTAAAAAGACTAAAAAAGATCTACATGAAAGCGACAAGGGAGCATGCAATTATAAGGTTTCCTCTGTATCTTAGTTTCCAGGAATGCTGGTGTCTCAAACACTGCTCCCCATCCCACACGACCCCTCAAGAACACATCACGGTCACCAGAACCGAGCCCACTGATGCAGCCAGCCTCGTGAGCAAATCAGCTCCGGTGAGCATGCCCAACCAGCAGCGGGGTCAGCTGCCCACCGGCCAAGGAAGACGCCCACCCTGGCCGTCCTCTGTGTACATTCCCTCCCCAACGCCTTGCTCTTCGCCATTCACAGGAGACAGAATGGACTACAACACTTCCAGAGAGCCCCTCTGACTTACACACTTTCCATCAAGGGCAGATTTCATCCAGAATCCTATTTGTGCCAAACACTAAACAAATCATCAAGGAAACAAAATTAAGGGCCAAATCTTCCTAATAAAAGGGAAGACATTTTAAATTACCAACAGTCATTATAAATCCCTTAGTAGGGGATCTACATAATGATTCATCCCATTTACAGGGGAGGAAAGAAAAGCAAATTCTACTTCCTTTTCATATTAATTTGTGTACCAATAACTGAGAAATAGCTCAAAGTCTGGACGCTGCTATCAACAGCAAAAGAACCCCAATCGCTAGTAGTCAGGTGGCCCGTGGCGGTCCACGGGGAGAGTGTAGCCATCACAGCCAGACTGGATTCGCTTGTGCTAAAAGCAAAATGAAACACCAATCCACCCACCCAGCAAGTCTTATTTTCACAGAATTTCCTGACATGAGACAGCCCGAGGACAGCAGCTTGTGGCCGGGAGGTACGTTACAATGTGCATTAGCAACAAAGTTTCAATCCTGGCAAGCGGATGGGCCATTTCCTGAGTTTTAAATGTGTATATTTTAATGACTTATATTTAATCCAATCATGCTCTTGCTTAAATAGCTCCTTAAAGACGGCTTTATATCAGTAAATCTCAACAGCTTTTAAGCATCCATTATATTTGCCAAAATAAGTAAGAACAAAAGTGGCTCTGAAGCCTGTTAACGCTCACTTAAGAATCTAGCATGAAGTCCATCTCCGCCTCATGATTTCACGTTACTTTTAAATAGTTATGATACGTAATTGAAGCCATAATTTCTGCAAAACCATTAAGTCCACAGGGTGCAGGTTGGGGGGCGGTGCCTCAAACCCCTATCGCTGGTTTCCGTTTTAAAAGAAGCTCACGGGGTGCCTGGTTGGTGCAGACTGCCCAGCAGCCAACACTAGGTTTTGGCTCAGGTTACGATCTCAGGGTTGTGAGGTCGGGCTGCAGGCGGCCAGAGCTCCGCACGGAGTCGGCTCGAGGTTCTCTCTCCCTCTGCCCCTCCCGCCCCTGCTCACATGTGTTCTCACTCACTCCCTCTAAAATACATAAATCTTTAAAAAGTAATCAAATAAAAAATAAAGCAGCTTACGAAAGCCCACAAGGAAAAGAGCCCACTCACATTCACAAACTGAAGAGGTGCTCACCTCGGGTGACTGGCAGGGTGAGCGTAAAGGGTAACGCCCCAGAGTGTCACGGACGTCACCATAAAGGACAAAGCCCGGGGTGGTGAACAAGCCCCTGCCCGTACCCAACACCAAGCTCCGAATGTTGAGGGTGGCCTGGCCTCTCAGACCTGCCCCGGGCTCCCAGGACCCCACCTGTGGATCCCGTCAGACGACATCCACGTTCCCGTGTCACCAGACGTGGGGCGTGATGACAGGCGGTGCTCGGCCCAGCATCTCCCCACACACTGAAGGCTGAGGAACACGCATACCCCCAGAGTCACAGCCAGTGAATTCTGAGCCTCAGTGAGCAGGTCCTGACCGCTCCTCCAGGAAGTTCCGGGAATGACTCCAACTGGAAGCCCAACAAGGTCCAGAAGATGCGGCAGGACCTTGTTATATACGATGGGCTTCCCAGGTACACCTGGGCCAGACACTAAACAGGACGTGCCTCTCCTACCTGAATAAACTCAGTCACAGGGAAGGCCAGGGATAGGAAGCACCAGGAGCTCTGTCCCAGTGGACACACCTGGCAGAGAAAGAGCGGAGCTGAGTGTTTACCAAGCAGACGTCAGGACATCACCTCGTTGATCCTCAATACTACCCTGGAGGTAAGGTTAGTAGCTCCATCTGACAGCTGAGGAAACGGAGGCTGGGGAGCCCAGCTAGCTCACCCAAGATGGTGCTGTGAGTGGTGGAGCCAGCAAGGCCCCCACCTACCCCCCAGATGCACAGAGACCAGGAAGAGCTCTTCTCAATGGACAGACTCATGTTTAGTCGAGAAACCTCAAGCTCCTCCCACAAATCCCTGCAAATAAGATTTAGAAGTGGTGGAGCCAGCAAGGCCCCCACCTACCCCCCAGATGCACAGAGACCAGGAAGAGCTCTTCTCAATGGACAGACTCATGTTTAGTCCAGAGAAACCTCAAGCTCCTCCCACAAATCCCTGCAAATAGGATTTAGAAAAACATCCAAAGAGATTCAGGAAGCAAGAAGAAGGTCACCCACAAGTTAAAAATGGAATTTTGTGCTTTCAGTTCCCACTGTACTAAAACCCAGCCCCCTCAAACTGACAGCTGCTCGGGGAAACTGTCCTTTCTGAAGCATCAGGCCAACTACAATATTTCATCTCTTCCCTTCCCCTGACAATACAGGCTTTGCAACTGCTCTTAAATATACCTGACATCCTTCTGTGAGGATTTGTAAGCTACATTTTGTCGGCATTTGGGGAACTGTAACACTAACTGGCCGTGCTCTATCTGCAGTATAAGAAATAATCCCTATTTGTATTAGTTTATTCATAAAGAAGACTCAGAACCTCCCAGTGAGGTTAATTAATAACACAGTTTACATTTCCATTTTCATTTCGGGTAAAATGGCCTACAAAATCGATTTTTCCCAAGAAGTAACTCTTGATACTCCCTTGGACTGTCGGGGTGCATCCATGCCAACTTCATCTTTATGGGGAAGGGAATTTCAGCTTGGCGAGAAAGGGGAACAGGGAACACAAGGATTCAAAATAGACGCTCATGTTTTTCCTGAGTGACGACGTCAAGGAGGGTGGCTCTGTGTCAAAACGAGGCGACAGGCGTGCGCTGGCTAAGGAAACTCGGGGGCATGTGGGCCTGCCCCTCCCCCAGCTTCTATTTGCCTTATGAACTCCTCACAGAGGGCAAGCTACGTTTGTAAGACACTCGGCCGGAACACGAGGAGAATCATTCCTGTGATTGGGGAATCAAGTTTCTCTCTGTAGAGGACGAAGCGCTCAGAAGAGAAGCCACACCTGCGAACGCCTTCCTCCTCAACCAGAGGCTCAGCCCTGAGCCAGGTGTATCCGAGGTCGCCCAGGCAGAAGAGCTGGTATGTGTGCATGTGACTTCTAAATTATGTTTAAATTATTAAATGTATTATTGTTAAATTATTAAATGACCTGACTAACCAGATAATTCAGTAAAGAAAAAAAAATTAGTTGTTCATAGTTGTGAATAAAAATGTAATGAATCCTCTTTCTGGTGCTGACAGACTAGTTCGGATCTAGCCCACGGGCTTCAATCTCATTAGGACACAAACAGATTTCCAACCCACTCAGCAAACACATGATTTAAAATCACCAGCCCAGAGGAAAAAGATACATTCCTAACCTAGTATCAATCACAGAATCCCTTCATTTCTCATTATCTTGGATAGTTTAGTCTTTCTTTTTCCCTGATTTTTAATACCCACTGTACAAAGCCCTTTAGTAAGGAACCATCTCGATCTGGAATGCACACAGCATACACAGCCCATTTTACTATCCAAGATATTCAGCCACAAAACCAAACAGTAACCGTCCTCCCCCGAAAGGGACTGCTTGCTGTAATTTTAATTTTTACAACTCCATATCTTAGCATTTTCCCACTTTGTCTCAGGGGCTTATTAAAATTAGTAACCCCCCTGGGTCCCCAAGAAAGCAGCACGGTATATGCGTGGTTGGGGAGGACGAACACTGTCCTTCGGCATGTTAGCGCCGATATTCTTACCCCACACCAGCTGGGATTCCCAATTAGCGTCTCCTCTTGGCGAGCGCTATTTATTATCATCACGAACAAACGGATGCAATACTTCTTTTGAGACGTGACAAGTTTTTGACCCTCTTAGCAGAAAGAACAGAGCATGGGTAACAATAGGTCACCTCCGAATGGGGTGCGCGCACACACACAGATCACAAAAAAAGAACTAAAGTGGACAACCTTGAGAGTAGAAGTCTAGAGAAGGAGAAACTGGAACGTGAGAAGAGTGCCAGCCCGATAAAAAGTGCCCAGAAACCTATCACATCACCCAAGGTGCCTTGCCTGTTACAACAGATAAAATGTCCCCAATTCCCAGGATAAACAGCGATACGCAAAACTAAGTCAAGTAACTGCAGCCCAGAACTTGATTTTTTTTCAGGGTGCTTGAGCAGTTATGACGAGAACTGGAAACGATCTTTAATAATATGACTGGATCTGAACTGGTGAGTCAGTCTACATATATGACATCAAAACGGAGATTATCCAATACACTCTCTTTACAAGTCAGAAGAATGCTACAACTCATCCCATAAATCACTGCTTAAAAAAAATAAACCAGCTCTAAAAAAAGAGACAACCCATTTGAAAAAGGCTGGGATGAGGAAGGCAGAAAGTGACTCACAACACCGAACAGCTTGTAGTCCAAACCATAACAAGAGTATAAAACCAGTGGGCCCAGCATAAAACAAAATAGAGTCATTGTTACCACTTTGACCCCGTAAAGCTCAGATCTAAGCATAACTAGAGCGTTGCAAATATCTTACGAGCCCTTGGAACCATTTTACAGATCTGTGCCTTTAATGTGTGTGTTTACTCTCCTGGCTTCCTGGCTAAATTTGACATCTATATTTATTCATCGAGAAAAGAACACTTAAATTTAACTATTTTCCTAACTCTAAAGAACTCTTATAATTCATGTCCACACGTTTCAAATCCCACACATATCGATGCTGCCATTTTGTAAATATTTTTCTTAATGCAGGTAACAATATTTTACGTCCACTGTGCCAAGTATTCCATTTCATTCACAATACTTCCTGCTATTTGACAACTCCGGGATGGATGTAACACACAAATTCTGTCCCCAATCCTGAGGTCTGATTCCAGGTGGAGGGGTCCCAGCTCTCTCCCTGAACCTCTGACCCCTTCCCTTCCTCCTCTCCAATCATAACAAATTATTAATGAGCAACTGCAAGAAAACATTTTTTTCACACACTTGTTTTCCAGAGTCAACCATGTCCTTTCAGTGAGGATGACGTCCACACAGAGTGGGCTGCGTTAGTCATGGCTGGGGCTTACTGACTTTGGAAGCGGTCCTCAGGACACCGAGGTCTGCAGCAACAGGCCCTCCGAGAACACAGGGGCAGGACCCGAGTTCTAGAGCTCCGTGTATCTGTTATCTCATTCCCAACAGCCCTGAAAATCTACAAACATTCCAACTGGCCACCTCTTTCCAATTTACTCTCTGGTGTCAGAATGTGCGTGTGAACTGCTCCTCGGCACTGGCCCCTTGACCAACACAAAAACCTAGCATCAGGTTAGCTTCCTGTAGCAGGTGCTCACTCACGGAGACAGTGCTCGGCCAGACTCCACCACAGCTCATAACATTAGCTGAAGTAATTTGGTATGTTAATTAGCAAAGAAGAGCACGAACTGAAAAACCCCCATGAGCAAAAGTTAGGAAGCAAGCAGACATACTAACAAAAACCACAAAACGTAAAACGTGGCATCTATTTCATAAAAGGACTTCTACAAACACCAAACAATTTTCATAGGCTGTATCACCAGGCGGCGGCTTCCCTAAGTTCTACCAAAATAAGACTTCAGCCCCTCCTGGACCAGAGAAGGGCAGTGGGTCCGCACAGCCCGCAAAACCACCCGCCAGTTAACAGAAACTTGCTCCTAAATTTCAATCAACAACTGAAATTTTAGACATGAGTCTTTTTTAAGTTTTCTGTTTCTTGTCTACTCTGCTTGATGTTTCCATTTATAGTTTTTCCTTAAGTCAAAAAAAAATGTTTATTTACCCATTAATGAAATTATTTGGGGGTCTTCCCAAAGCCAAAAAGGAAAATGCACAATATTCCAAAAGGCAAAAATGTCAGGAAAAGAAGAAATGCTTCAGGGAGAAGAGTGTGGGAAATGAGCCACGGCCGCTCCACCTGGCACCCTGCGTCCAGCCCCAAGTCTGTGCGCCCCAGACCGACAATCCCGGCCCCACACCACCGACTGGATCCACACATGTGGACTGAGGCTGTCAGTGCCCATGGGAGGGGCTGCCTGCCACATCTCCCCACAGAAAGCTCCCGCACTTTGCTGACAATGCTGTTTTGCAGCGAGAGGCTTTCCCCAGTGAGAGAAGCACAGGGTAGTCACAGACAGAGCAAAGAAAAAGGAGGCAACCAGCAGAGCAGGAAGTAAAAATCGGAGTTCCGCAGCCAAGAAGTCAACCGGCAACCCTTTCCCAAACGATGACCACCAGCACAATACAACACCAGGATCTGCAACAGAAAGTACGAACCCAACTGCACCAGTGTGTGTGACGTGCAGCACAGACAACCATCAGCCAACGGCCGACAGGCCACACAGGAACTCCGAGGAATAGTCTGGTCTGCTCTCTCAACCGGTATCATGTGCTTCAAATGCAACTGCTTTTCCACCCTCCTCCGAAGGAACGAAGCACTGGAAATCCCACCTGTTTCCACAATAGTTTCTGATATTGTCATAAAACGATGAAGGCTGATTTAAAGAATTCTCTCCGCATGAATCATGACTGAGGATAAAATGTGACAAAAGCTGTTTTAACTTTTCACTTTGCAAGGGAATATGCTGGGGGATTTTTAAGTTCCACAGTGTAAAGAGAGATTTCTGATCCTTCCAATCTCGGGCTTCCTCTCTGAAGCAACACGGAAAAACAAGTTGATTCATCTAATTTAAGCCAGTAAAACTGTGCTATGTGGTTACAAGACCTGAAATTCCAAATAACCTTAAAGAACGCTCCATCAACTCAGCATGGACAAAGCAGGTCAAAGATGACACAGCTAACCTGTGGGGGCAGCGGGGCGGGAGGGGGGGCACTGGACGGGCCAATGAGCCAACCTTCTGATTGTTTCATTCTTTAGCATTCGGCCCAGGTCTATCGGGTTTGCACAGAGAGAAAAACAATAATGTACTTCCCGCATGCAAACACATACCCTTTTCTCTGCCCAGACACTCAATAAGAAACTCATTAAGCCCTTTTTAAACATCTGTACAGACGGAAGGTGTTCACGGGGAACCACGCTGAGCATACCCTTGGTCTAATGTGGTTTTGCCAAGCTCTGGGTAGTGGAACATATTACTCACCCTCCAAGACAGATGGTTGGTGACAGGCCAGTGTCACCGAACAGGTAAGTGTGCCCCCAGTTCCTGCAGCATGGGGCCAGGACACACACCCTCAGCACCATCCCAGACTCCTGGAGCAACTGTGAGCTGATGTCCAGGCTGACCGGGGAAGGGGCTGCAGTCCTGCTGAGTTCAGATGGCTTTCCACTTTGGTAACACAGATGGGGTATGGACACTTACTGTCCATGTAATGCGGACATAGCAAAAGTGTTTGGGGGTAAAGCGTGAATGTTGGGGTGCCATAAGGAACACAAGAATACAACATGCAGCTAGGACCAAGACGGCCACAAAGTGAGGAGGAACCCCATCTGCACACCGACAAAAATCACAGAACTTAGGCAAATATTTTCCAATGGAGAGTCCATCCCCTCGAGCCAGCTGCCCACACTGCACACTTTATCCAGCAGTTTAAATCTAAATACTGTCCCCAGCTGGGTACCGCACCGTATCCCCTGCCTTCGGGTCCTCTGAGGTGCTAGCAAAGCCCTCATCGCCTTCCACCAGCCGGAATAGTGTCTGCTAAGCACACAGAGTCCAGGAAACAGCCTCCTCTCCTCCCACGGGACTGCTTCACATTACAGAACATTACAATACCCTGCAGAACCCCAAATTTGAAGCAGAAAAATAGAAAAATGCCCATCAACGTAGGGCTGAAAAGGCCGTTAACACCATGCCATAGCCCCCACGTTGATCCCTTCTTTGCCCTGAATGTGTTAAAAAGGAAAACATAAAGTCAACATCAGCTCCTCCCTGCTGATGAAAATTGGCACGAATGAATGTACTTTCTGGCTCCCTGCCCTCACAAAACCGTTACACACGCGCACACACACACACACACACACACACAAAAGTTCACCAGGCTGAACTGCTCCAAATGTAAATTCAAAACCAGCCAGCCTATCCCCACCGCACAAGATGGTAGTGGCCTTTGCAGGGTGAGCTGGGTGAATACCAAATATATATTAAACATCTCACATTTTGAGATGCTTCCTTTTTTAAGAGACAGCAAAACCCGATCTAAAACTTATGACAGTTGAGCACATGACCCCACCATTAGGAGCAAATAAGAAACCGCACAGAACACTCCATGAAATCCCTGCAGCAAATCTGCCACAAATTCTAAATATGAGAGATGAGAGCGAGACACCAAACCTGGCCTCAGGGGGAGGTTTTACGATTTCACCCAACCTTCCCATCACAACACACAGAACAATAGTAGCGCGATCTTCCCCCAGCTAGGGCAGCCTGTTTGGAAGCCAGGATGCCCGGGCCGCCGAGCTCAAACCCCCAAGTACAACGCCAAGTTTCGCATTAGAATAAGGCCAGCCGGCACCTCAGGCCGTGCGACGCGGACGTGTCCCCAGCGCCGGCCGCGGGGCGAGCGCACGGACGCGCACCAAGGACACGGCTCCCCGCCAGGCCGGCGCAGCGCGGCCCAGGCGCCCCCGGCCCAGGCGCCCGTCCCCGCCCCAGGCCCCGCCGCAGCGCGGGGACCCGCCGGCAGCCCGCAGCGCGGGGGACCCGGGCGAGCCCGCGGCAGCAGGGGCGGGAACAGGGTCGCGCGCACCCCTGCCCGGGACCCCCCCCTCCCCGCCCGGGACCCCCGCCCGGCCCCCGGCCCCGTCCCCGGCCCTCCCCGCGCCAGCGCGGCCCGGCCGGGCGCGGGGCCTGTTACCTTCCGACAGCTCCAGCTCCAGCTCGGCCAGCCGGGCCCGCACCTCCAGGGGCAGAGCCATGCCCTCCAGGCCGCGGTCCGCCATGCTCGCGGCGCCCCCGCCCCAGCCGCCTCCCTTTGTTCGCAGGCCGCGGTCTGGCCGCTCCTCGCGCCCAGCGGACCCGCACCGAGCGCGGCAGGCCGGGCGCGGCGCAGCGAGCGCTCCTCCCCCGGCGCCTCCTCAGCGCGGCCCCGCCACGCGGCCTCGCGCCCGCGCCCCCGCCCGGCCCCCCGAGCGCGCCCCCGGACCGGCCACGGCCCGCCGCTCTGCCGGTGCGCGCTGACGGCGGGGGCGCGCGCGGGGGTGGGGTTGGGGAACGGGTGGAGGAGAGGGGCGCCCGGGAACGGGGGCGCGCTCGGGGCCCGGGAATGGGGGTGGGGACGGGGAACCGGGGACTGCGGACGAGGACGCGCGCGGGGGGGATGGGGACGGGGGCTGGCGGGGACGCGTTCGCGGGGGGCTGGGGGAGGCGGTGTTCGGCCGGGGGCGCGCACCGGGGTGAGGCGGGGGCGCGGGGATGAGCGCGAGGACGCGCACCAGAGGTGGGGTCGGGACGGGCGGGCCGGCGCAGGGCGCGCGCTCCCAGGGGCGCGCTCGGGGGCGCGGGGCGCGCGCACAGGCCCAGCCCAGCCTCCGCCTCCTCCCGTCTTGAGGCGAAAATACCTGCTAGAGCCCAGGCCCAATGTGCAGGTTAAAACTAAAGTGTTCTGGGTCTTCGAGGGCTGAATGCTTTTTATGAATACTTGGGGGTGAGGGGTGTAAAATGGCAGTGTGGCCGTGGATAGGGTACTAGATGGGAAGTTCCTAATTCTGGATCTAGAACCTGCCAACCTGTGCCCTTGGGCTAATCAGCACTCCAGACTGGGCTCCTTTCCCAGCCTGAGAAAAGGAGAAGAGACTGAATCACCTAATCCCCACTTCCTACATCAGCCCTACCAGGCTGTTGCCCGAGGGCACACGGTCAAAGGGACCCAGCCATCCCCAGACTGGGGGCTCTCTTATTTCCCCACACCTTGGTCACAATGGCCACGGCCCTCGGCCCTTTTCTCTTGCACTCCCTGTATGCCTTCCCCTTGGAGGGTCAGCTCCCAGGGCATTGGGGTCACCTCTGTGCACTGATTACCAAATCTGGGCCTCTGTCCTGACTGCTCTGAGAGGCGGTCTCACGCCCACTGCCCAACTGAATAGCCTTGCTGGGATGCCCCCCATACCCCGAACTCCACAAACCCAAAGTAAGCCCACTCCTTCTGACTTCTAACTACTTCCACCATTTCCTTAATTATTGAAGCTGGAGGGAGTCCTGGAGACCTCCCTCTTCCTCGGTCTTCACACAACCTCTGCTTCTCAACCCTCTCAAGGCTCTGGCAGGAAGACTGGGTCATCTGACTTCTTGGTCATTCCTGTAACCCCTCCTACCACTCCCGGGAGCATTCCCACTTGGGTATTCTACAACTATGTACTTGACCCTGTGGCTGGAGTTGGCTCTCGAAGCAGGGAGGCATTCACCCCTGCTCAAACACAGGCCATAGCACTTACCGCGCCATCTACTGAATACAAGCCTAGCCTGGCTGGAGACTCAAGACCCTCCACCACCTGACCCAACCTGCAGACTGTGCCACATCTCCCACGTGCTCTGGTTCCTCGAGGCGCGGAGTGCCCCTCATCAGCGTCTTGGTCTTTGTTCTCTTTAGCCCCTTTCTTCATGGTGTGCCTTCATCCTGGAGTGCCTGCTCCCCTGCCCTGCCCACACCCTCCCACATCCATCCCTCACAGCAACTCCAGAATCTCTCTCTTCCTCCCTCGCTGCGCTCCCTCCTGCTACTGCTGCCCTTATCATATTTGACTTTTTGTTTATCCTCCTCCTTAGTGTGAGCTCCTCAAGACCGAGCCTTCCTCATCCTTCTAGTTCCCCTTGATGTGACCGTAGCGACAACTGAGAGAGGTGTTGGCATTTCTCACGCACATCTGTCTTCTCCGTGGGGAATTGTGAGGGGATAAGTGGATATCTGCACTGATGAGCTTGAGAAGAGTGAACCCCCCGGCTCCTCTGCTTCATATTCTGTGGGCATTGGTCCAATGGACGCTAGGAGTCAAGGCGTGTGCCCCATCACTGTCCCCGCGTCATGATAAACAGGCCACCGTGTTGTAGAGAGCCCTGGAGTCCAGCCCATCCGTGTTGCAGGTGAAAAGCTTTACAGAAATAACATGCAGCAGAACCAGGACTCACAGCCCAGCATCTGGAGCAAAGCCTGGGGTCCCTTTTAGCAAAGTGGGACTGCACATTCCAAACAATAAGTGATGTCAAGTCCCCCTCGGGCAGGATGATGTGGCGACAACATGACATATTCCCTTTTTCATGCAGGGATGGGTCTGGGCATTTATGTATGATGCCGTAACTGACTTTGGCTCCAAAGAAGACTATGATTTTGCATGAAACACATTGATAGTATACTTCGATTCTGAGTGATGGTTCTTCATTTTAGTAGGTCTTTGTGTAACCACACAAAAAACAGGAGATGGTGTGCACTTGGCATTTCCAACAGCCCAACAGACATTTTTATCTGGAAATCTTGCCATGTCCTCAAAACACAGAATGCCCAAAATCAAACTCCACCTACTGCCCATCCTGGATCTCTGTCCATCGTCTCTGATGGTAGCCTCGCTCCTCCTCGTGATCCGTCGTTTGAGCCATGCTGTTACCAATCTCACACGTCTCTCCCTCTCCTCTGCCCTCGGCCACTGCCTAATCCAGACCTTTAGAGCGCCCCCACCCACCCCTTCTTTTCCTTCTGATCTTTCCTACCATGGCTGCCAGATTGCTCTTCCCAAGTGATACTTTGAACAGGTCGTAGTCCCCCTTGCTCTACAATGGACACTGATTCTCTGCCTGCAGAGCAAAGAACTCCTTGATTTGACATTGAAGCTTCCCAGGCCTGGCACAGTTTCCTTCCCTACCTTCTGCTCCACGGCTCCCCATCATGCTCCATTCCCCTGCAGAGTGCCTCCACCTTCCTGCTCCCTCTTCCTGCCGTCCCCTTCTCCCTACCCCACCTGTGTCACAGCCACACAGCAAATCACTCCCACTCATGCCCCCCTCAAATGCCACTTCTTCCGTGAAGCCTCCTTCCTGACCTCCTTGTTGGGAAGATTCTTGCTACCTCCTCTTTTTCTACCTGTTCCACCTGGGATGTGTCATCTATGCGTGCGTCTTATCTGGCAGCTAGTTTATCTATAACTTCCCCACGATGTTGAATGACATAGAAACAACATACTGTTTCTCAGAGTGCAGTCTGGCTCTGCAACAAGGGAAAGGACCATTTCCCCCATCTCGTTCTGCTCCAGTCCCAGCCAGCCTCAAGGACTGGGGAGTTTGTGAAAATCCTGTAATCCACGTGTGTGTGTCTGGGTATAAAAACCGGGTTCAAATGAATGTCGAGGTGGACATAACAATACCCAATAGATGTTTATTAGAATGAATTGAATAAATGCCAAGGGCTGTTTGCTTCCAAGTTCTGCCCAAAGCCCTGAAAATTCTGTCATCAGAGTTATTTTCAGAAAGCCACTGGAAAATCTCAAGACCGCTACCCGAAAGTGGTAAAACATCAATAGCATTTATTAACACACTGGCATGGTTTAATTTATCAAATAAGCCAGCCTTTACATAACAAAGCCCCGAGGGTCTGAGACACAGCACAAAACATTCAGGTGTGAGGAGGCGTGATGATCCTGGCCGACCAGGAGGCAGCCTGCCGGAGGCTAGCGGATTGGAGAAACGTGGAAACACGGATGGTAAGCTCTCTCTGTTCCTGTGCCATCCCAGCTAAACGAGTCCTGGAAACGGTGTTTTGAGTTCCGTGGAGGGGCAGCTATAAAGCTAGTTAATTAATTATCATCATACTAGCTAAGATCTGGGTGCCTCTCTCTAAATCTTGCTTTCCTGTCTGCTGTGGGTCCTTTGTCACCACTATTTGCCCACCTGGGACAGCTCACCTCTGCTGTGTTTCTGTTGCACTGAATTCCCAGCCAACTTGGAGAGAGAACTTACACACTCACATGGAACTGGGCTCCAGATTTCAGACAGTCTGGTTGGGACAGACGACAGCAGCCAAGGAAGCTACTAACCCAGTATCAGTGCGGCAGCGCGGGCTTCCTTCGTTAAGAGGAGCTGACCGCGGGAAGCACAGGCTCTGTAGGTGAGGCTTCCCTGCGGAAGCGCATCTCAGAGCTGTACCTTCACTTCTGAAGCCCGACTGCTGATAAGAGTTGATTATTTCACTCCTTATCAGATTCATGTGGGATTTGTTCACACTGGGCTTTCTCCTGGGGATCCCAACCTTGCGAATTTTTTACCTCTTCCAAAGTCATTAGGAAGAGCTGATTGTAAGATACTATGGTGCTTTCTCTGTAAGTATTTACATCATAAATCCTGAGGGGCGGGGGCGCCTGCCACCGCCGTGACCCAGTTTTCCTCGGCGGAAATTTACCTACACAACTGTGCCTGGCCGTTTGTGTGTGTGGTTACATTTCATTTGGGTCTTACTGTATTATCAGCAATTCAGCCTGGGTGGAGTGAGTTGGGTTTAAAGAAAGGGGGAAAAAAGTGAATAATCTGACACAGAAAGTTTGAGTTTAATTAATCAGTACTTAGAAAGCAGCTTGAACCCCTGAATGATATTACTCTATGCATGCAAGAAATCATTAACATTCTGTGACTTTTTTTACATCGTTATAGAATTAACTAAATAATATGCATGTGACTAAGTGGGCCCAATCCATGGACTGAACCATATGGGCATTTGCATTTCATTTATGCTCTCTTCCTCAGGAAGTGAAGAATTATCCCACCTGTTTACCTAAGAGCAGGCGTACAGGCAAATGAGAAGAAGAAAGAAGTAATCCCAGAGAATCCCACAGCACAATTAGTTGGCTTTTCCACGCCATTGTCAGAAGTGCTGAGGATTCAGCTGTGAGTCAAAGATGTCTTGATGGAAAAACAAGTGTGTGAAATTTATCCTGGACAAACAGCCTAAGTGTTTCTTGTACCCGATATTACAAATCAATATGCAATTATCAATAAGGTAATTCTTTCTGATCATTTTAGGGACTTATTAGTCACTTGTACTAGCTGTGCTATGGTAGCACAAAACACAAATTATCCAAAAACTAGTCCTGTTTGGTCTTAGAGTACATCATATTTTTATAGCAGATTTCCTTTGCCAATTATGATTGACTAATGTCTGGCTCAATTAAGCTAATGTCAAGATTAATTGCCATTCCCAGAACTCATATCAATTAATCGCTGAGACAAGTGACACATAGGCTTTTTTTATTCAAGATTTTATAAAGTGTTCTCAGATATAAGGCTTTTTTGAGTGTTTAAAACATAAGCTTTTGAAGTAGAAGAGAGGAGGGTGGTCAAAGACTAAAATCCTGCCATCAAAAATCTGCAATGTGAAACAGCATCATAAAAGAAAAATTCTAAATTGACCTCATCCCTTCAAAAGGGAAAGTATCTCTACATACCAAGTTCAGCGCAGGCCTGAACGGCTTCTCCTACACCAGGTAGCTCTCCATCATGATGTCTGTGGTGGCGTCTAAACAGTTGAGTCGTATAAAATCCAGAATCTTGTGATTATGAAGTAATTAAAAGCAGTGTTTTCAGTGAGTCTGTACTAGCTCACACATACACTCAATGATAGTAAATAAAAATAAAGGACACGACGCTTGGGACGCCTGGGTGGCTCGGTTGCCTGAGCATCTGACTCTTGATTTCGGCTCAGGTCATGATCTCGGGGTCGTGAGATGCAGCCATGCGTTGGGGTCTGTGCTCAGTGCAGAGTCTGCTTGTCCTTCTCCCTCCCCCAGCTTGTGCTCTCTCACCCTCTGTTCTCTCTCAAATAAGAAATAAGTAAAATCTTTTTTTTGAAGAATGTATTTATTTGACAGAGAGAGAGAGCACAAGCAGGGGGAGCAGCAGAGGGAGAAGCAGGCTCCCCACCGAGCAGGGACCCTGACATGGGACTTGATCCCAGGACCCTGAGATCATGACCTGAGCCGAAATCAAGAGTTGGATGCTCAACCGACTGAGCCATCCAGGAGCCCCATAAAATCTTCAAAAAGAAAAAGAAAAAAAAAAAAAAAAAGAACACGATGCTTACACTGTCCACCGTAGACTGTGCACTGGTTGAGAGAGTCCCCAGGACCCTGGGGCCTTGGCTTCCTCACCATCACCCGTCCCTGAACGAGAAGATAAAGTCGGTCCTTTGAGGATGGGACTGGGCAGGAGCAAGAGGGGACGGGCATGGGGCGCCTGGGTAGCACAGTGGTTAAGCAACTGCCTTTGGCTCAGGGCATGATCCCGGTGTTCCGGGATCGAGTCCCACATCGGGCTCCTCCGCTGGGAGCCTGCTTCTTCCTCTCCCAGTCCCCCTGCTGTGTTCCCTCTCTCGCTGGCTGTCTCTCTGTCACATAAATAAATAAAATCTTTAAAAAAAAAAAAAAAAAGAGGGGACGGGCAATCCGGGCAAAGCCAAGTCCCAGTTATGGTGGAAGTTTTACCTTAGCTGTTGCTGGTACTTCATCTTCCTGAGGATGGACTGTGGTGAGGTCGGGCGGGCTCCCGAGAAGCAGAGCCTGAGGCAAGGGTTCAGAGGCACTTGCTTGATTGAAGGCATGCTTTTACAAGAACCTGGAGGGAGTGAGCACATCAGGGCAGAAGGGAAAGAGCAGACCACAGTGGCCCAACCCATGGACTGATGGGGCAGTTGGCTGTGCGGCATGTGCCACAAGGGTCCACTTGTACCTGGATTTTTTTGGAGAGTACTGTACATGTATCTTCTCTTCCTTATGATTTTCTTAACACCATTTTCTTTTCTCTAGCTTACTTTATTGAAAGAATACAGCATATAATACGCATAACATACAAAGTATGAGTTAGCCCTCTGTGTATGTGATTGGTAAGGCTTCCGGTCAGCAGTAGGCTGTTAGCCATTAAATTCCAGGGGAGTCAGAGTTATACCTGGGTTTTTGACTGTGCAGGGGTCGG
Source organism: Ursus maritimus (assembly GCF_017311325.1). Taxonomy (NCBI): domain Eukaryota; kingdom Metazoa; phylum Chordata; class Mammalia; order Carnivora; family Ursidae; genus Ursus; species Ursus maritimus. The sequence goes on along the minus strand of NW_024425675.1, from coordinate 32,063,177 downwards.
CACCCCTAACCCCACGTGGTTCAAGTACCCCAACAGTACCCTTATGCACAAGAAAGGTGGAAAGGTGGAAGGGTGGAAAGAGAAAGATAATGGGCAGAGGAAGGGTAAGAGAAAGAAACCGAGGGTGCAGCAGACAGGTCAGGGAGAGGCACGTGCATGCAGGGAAACAGGACCATGCTGGAACAGAAAGGCGGACAGAGAGAGGGAAACAGAAACGCGGTCACACAGAGCTCCAAACCAGTGATTTTAAAGACATGACAAATCTGATACAAATTTTAAAAACAAGCAAGCAAAATGCTATTTTGAAATGTTGCTGTGGAAATCAGCTACCGTGTTAGTCTCTGAGGGCTGCCGTAACAATGTGGCACAAACTGAGTGGCTTTAAACAAGAGACACTGTTGCCTCACAGTCTAGAGCCTGGAAGTCTGAAATCTAGGTGTCGGGGAGGCTGCACTCCCTCTGATGCTGCTGGGGGAGAATCCCTCCCTCCCCACCACTTCCAGCTCCTCCTGGCTCCTGGCAATCCCCTGCTTCTCGGCAACCTCTGACTCCTTTGTCACACCAGCATCCCTCTGTCTGTGTCCAGCTCCAAGATTCCCCTTTGTATAGGGACACCAGTCCTCTTGGATTAGAGCTCACCCTAGTGAACTCCTCTGAACTTGGTCAATGCTGCAAAGACTATTTCCAAATAAAGTCACAGTCTGAGGTCCTGAGGGTTTGGACTTCAAGAAATCTTTTGGGTCACACAATCCAACCATAACAGATGGTAATAAGGAAACAAACAAATCTAGCTGAAAAACTACATCCCAAACCCCAAGAAATGATGAAGGGGTAGCTACTTAGGAACAAATTACAAAACCCACAAGCCAAAATTGGGGAATTGAAACAGTAGGAGAAATTTTAAGCAACATATTATATACAATTTGAAACATTTTCAAATAGCAAAAAATGATCAACTAAAACAAAAGCAATGAAACACAGTTATGAAAGAGACTATGAACAGTCCCCAACTTAAGTGATTCCACCTATGATTTTTCAATTTCTATGCTTTACAATGGCACAAAAGCAGTAAGCATTCAGTAGAAAAACATACCTCGAATTTTGAAATTTGGACCTTGCCGGACAAGCTTCCCTCATGATGCGGGACAGTGGCTCCCAGACACCGCATCACGGGAGTAACAGCGGATCCACGGACAACCGTCCTGCACCCATACGGCCATTCCGCCACTTCCAGTACGGTATTCAATAAATCACGTGAGATATTCAGCACTTCACCATGACGTAGGCCTTGGGTCAGGTGATTTTGCCCAACTGTGGGCTGGTGGAAGTGTTCTGAGCACACTAAGGTAAGCTAGTCTAAGCTGTGATGCATTTTTGATTTAACAATGTCTTCAACCTACAACAGGCACATGCAGATGTCAAGAGGAGCTGTAGTTTATTTCTAGCCTGTGAGAAGTGCACTGTGCTTGGTGATAACCATCAGTTGACTAACTGATAAGCTGCTCTTCTTTGTCACCCAAGATAGTTTCACTTGACTGTCACCAGGTTTTAAGTCACATTAGCAGATAGATGCCTGCTTGAATAGGGCCTCTGGGTCTGCAATTTTTTAGGAGAACAAAACATTAACTTTTATCACAATAACACTGTTATTGGTGAATGTGTCTTTTATCTGCAGACAAGTGGGCTTCCTGGTGCTGACCACAAAAACTTACTAGCACAGGAGGCAGCATGGGGGGCAGGCCTCCTCTTGCAAGCAGAGTCCGTTTTTGGTGGACAGTACGCATGTGTGTTCTCTGCACACAGTTCACCCCCAAGAGGAATAAAAGAAGCTAGCATCTGGGCCATTTCTTATTCACCCTCACCAATCAAATAAGATACTTCACTTTCCCTGGGGCAGAGAGAGAGAGAGAGAGAGAGAGAGAAAGTGTGTGTGTGTGTGTGTGTGTGTGTGTGTGTGTGTGTGTGTGTGTGTATAAATACAGAAAGGCTAGCAATGTTACAGTAATCAAGTTTCCCCCACATGGAAGAAAAAGAACATGAGGAACGGGGAGAGAACTCCCCTGCAATAAAGTTTAAAAAAATAGAAAATGGAATCAATAGATTAATTAATGTGATGGACCTTCCATAAAATTTTAGCGAGAGATTATGGTAAGATATGGGGAAAATTACGAATGTTGACCAAAAAAAACTAATGTAGTAGAAAAAATAAGGCAATTAGTTTTAGGAAAATAGAAAGAATCTCCATAATCGTAGTATATTATAAATATACTGTTAAATTGTTAAATTCTGAATCAATTTCCTTGTAACGAATGTGATGTTGATATGGTTGGATTTAGGTTTATCATTTTGTTATTTGTTTTCTGGTCTTTGTTCCTCTGTTCCTCCTTTCCCGACTTCTTTGGAATTCATCCGTTCTAACCCTGCGCGGACATTTTCCTGCACGTCTCTGCACTGCCGTATCATTTTCATCTACATACGGTACATACACACGTGCATTATAAACGCCGCAACCCAGTAAGGTATGTCTGCTTTCCCAGTCATATGTCTTACAAAAATTAGGAGGAAATTTAAGGTATACAGTCTTTTCTATTTACCATTTTTTATGTTCTGTATTCATTCCTGTGGATCTAAATTTCTATCTGGGATCATGAAAAAATCCCCTTAGAACTGCTATTGCAATTTTGCTGCCAATGACGTATCTTTAGAGCACCTTCAATTTTGAATATTTGAAGTGTTACTGGGATTAGAATTCCAGGTTGGCAGTTTTATTCTTTCAGGATAACCACGTTCCTGTCTCATTGTCTTCTGGCCTCCATTGTTTGTGACAAGACACCAACGTTCAGTCCTACCATTGCCCACTTGCATGTAGCTGTGATTGTTCTCTGGGTGCCTTCAAGGTATTCTCTTTATCTTTGGTTTCAACAATTTGATGTGCCTGAGTGATGTGCCCAAGTGTGGCTTTCTTTGTATTTATCCTGCTTAAAGTTTGTGGTGCTTTTTTAATCTGTAAGATTTTCTTTTCACAAAATTCAGGTAATTTTCAGCTATTCTCCCAATATTTTTTTTTTCTGCTCATTCTTGCTTTCATCTCCTCTGGGGTTCCTCCTGCACTTAGTCTATACTGATCGATGTTGTCCTAAGGGACAATGTGGCTCTTTCATGTCTTATTTTCCAATATTATTTCTTTCTATTTTTCAGAGAGAATGGTTCATTTGACCCCTCCCTCTAACATCTGGAACCCACGCTTAAGCTCATCCTATTAATTTTTCATTTTGTTTTCTGCAGTTTTCCATTTTCTATTTTCCATTTCTAATTGCTAATTTTGGCTTGTTTTTATAATTTACATTTCTCTGTTGATATCCCCCCCATTTGTCCACTGATTATGACCATTTGCTCAGATGGCTATTGTAGACAATGTATACTTAAAACAGTTGCTTTAAAGTCCTTGCTTGCTAATTCCGGCATCTGGGTAACCATGGTTGAGTTTCCAAAAACTGCATTTTCTCTTGATTATGACTCATATTATTCCATTTCTTTGCATATCTCATAATTTTTTTTGTTGTATGCTGGACTTTGTGGACAATCTATTGCAATGAGAGAAAATCCTGTTTTCTTCCTCCACAGATGTTCAGGTTGTTCAGGCAAACGGTTAAATTAGTGGTTCTTACTTTTGGTCTCGTTAGCCTTGGTTTTATCCCTTCTCGGAGCAGGACTGTTTGGGTTTAGAATGTATGTTCAGGTCATATCTCTGACTATAGAGTGTGGGCTTTATTCTTGAGGTTTACACTTTCTGAAATTTTAACTCCATTCCAAAATCTTCAGTGAGGTCTCTCCGGTGCCTAGGCTAGGACTCCACTATCACCCAGAACTGTGTGCCATCCGGTGCCCCCGTTGGGCTCTCAGGCTGCAGCAGGTGATCTAACTAAGCCTCATCGAGTTTCTCCCTTTGCCTGAGCAGCCCCCGCACAAGAATCACACTGAACCCCCATGCGGACTTCTCGGACCTCCTCTCTGTACAGCACCCTTCCCAGAAACCCGCCAAACTAGTTCCAGCCCCTTCCTCCTCCGCTCAGAGAGACCACCTCCAGGCTGAAAACCAGAACAACCGTGGGGCAACACTGGGCTTGCTTCGTAAGTTTCTCTTCTCCTGTGGTGCTCGTTTTTAAATGCCTGAAAGCAATTGCGGCCTATATTTTGTGGTTGTTTTCAGTGGCAAGAAAGTCTGTGTCATGGGTGGCAGTAGAGGATTCTGAAAAATATTTCATAAACATAATAATGTAAACACCAGTCCAAATTGGAGAAGAAGCATGAGGAATTCTAAAGGGTTGTGTCCAAGAAAAAAAAAGAAAAGAAATTAATAGAATGAACACATTGGTAGGAGTTTGAGATTGATTTATGGTGGTGATTTATTTTTATTTACGTAGTTACATAATAATGTAAACTCTGAAAATTAACATAAAAAACAATATAGTTGGGAAGGGAGAGAATAGGAAATGAATGTGCGTAAGGTTAAAGAAAAAGAGGTAGATAAGAAAGCTATGTCCTCATCTTGTGGACGTAGACAGTCAGTAAGTAGTATCTATAAGTGAAAAATGAAGACACAGCACTACAAGCTTATTATTTAGAAATACAGACATAAACACAAAAAGAAACACCATCAGTGTGACTGTGTTTGCCTCTAGGAAGTAAGATGGAATGGCTCAGGTGACTACTGGTTTTATTAGAAGTCTAACTGTTCAAATACATACTTTTACTATGAAAGATAACATATACAGAAATGTGCATAAATGTTTTGGCACTTAAAGAGTAGAAAGCCAAATTGATTCTCAACCATGTTAGAAATTGGTTTTCATTGAAATTCTAATTATACCATTTTTTAAACATTTCTATTGCAACATATAACATAAAGAAATGTGCATAAATGTTATTGGTAACATTCAAATCTTTAGAAAGCCAAGGAACTGTGAACCAACTCAGGAAATTGAACATGATTTCCTTCCCAGGAGTCCCTTCTAACTACAATGCCCTCATTCTCCCCAAGACAGACCATTCTCCTGACTTGTAATTAACTACTTCTTTGGTTTTCTTAACCAGCACTGCATGCATCCCTATAAAACAGTTTAATTTTGCTTACTTTTGAACTTCACATAATAGAATTACATGATAAGTATAATTTATGTTTTGTTTTATATTCATTCGACTGTAGGTTTATAGATTTACCCACATTGTTTCTTGTAGCTTACCTTTTCTTTTCCTCTAAGTAAATATTCTTTGAAGGTATCTGAGTTTATCAATCCATTCCATCATTCCACTGTTGATAGACACTTGGGCTGCTCCCAAATTTGGGCTATTATGAGGAAAATAGAACAATATATTATACCTTATTATTAATCATTTAATACAATTATTTATTTATATTTTAATAAATGTGTCATTTAACACTTAAATATAATGATCAATATTAATGTTATTTAATAGGTATACTTGTTCATATTATTCAATAGTATATTGTTACTTGAGATATATGAATATATCTCAGGTGCATATCATATCACATATATATATATGATACATATATCTCACATATGATATCCTGGTGAATACAGGTGCAACTTTCTCCCCCTGCTCTGTATTGCTCCCTATGCCATATGTTGCTGTGCACGGACAGGCTCACCTGCTTGTCTATTCCTACACCAATACAGCACAATACCGACCAATACAGCTTTACAACACCCAAACGTTTGACAGACCCAGGCTCATCTCTTCCTTCCCCTCCTCCCTTCTCCTCCTTCTTCAAGCCTTGACTGTTGTTGTCCCTGCATTTTTGTGTATATTTTGAATTATCTTGTCAGGTGTTACTTCTGCAAAATACTCTTGGGATTTCAAGTGGGATTGTCCTGAACCTAGAAGTCAATTTAGGGATCAACGCCCTGTTCACATTTTGAATCTTCCATTCCATAAACACAGGGTATCTCTCCATTTTTCAATAATGTCTTTAAGTAAAGTTATACAATTTTCCTCATAAAAGTCTTCTTATCATTCTTTTATATTCATCCTATTTACTATTTTTTTTAAAGATTTTATTTATTTATTCGACAGAGAGACAGCCAGCGAGAGAGGGAACACAAGCAGGAGGAGTGGGAGAGGAAGAAGCAGGCTCCCAGCGGAGGAGCCTGATGAGGGGCTCGATCCCAGCAATCACGCCCTGAGCCGAAGGCAGATGCTTAACGACTGCGCCACCCAGGCGCCCCATCCTATTTACTATTGGATGTTATTTGTAAATGGCATATTTTAGAATTACATATTTTCTATTTGTTGCTCTTATTTAGAAATACAATTGAATTGTCACACTAATTTTATTTTTATTAAATTATTTATAATCTTTATAATTTATATTTTATGAAAATATCATTAATTCTAATCTTTTACTTACAATTTTTTACTTAATACCTATACAATCATTTCTTCCGAAAACAATGACAATTTGCTATCTTCCATGGGAAAGTTAACAGTCCCAATTCTTCCCTTCTCTTGCTGTACTAGTCAGGACATTCTGTTCAGTGTTTCAGTGGTGGTCACAGGGACAGGAGGCATCCTTTTCTTGCCCACCACTTTCAGTGAAAGTTCTCAAACATTTGTTAAACACAGTGTTGATTGTGGATTTTTGTAGCTTCTCTTCATCTGATTAAGAAAGGCCTAGTTTACTCACTTTTTAGGCTGATACTGAAATTTATCAAGTGTTTGCATTATTGGGATGATTATGTAATTTTTCCCGTATTGGCCTGCTAATATGGAAAATAATTAACCTATTGTTTTAAATGTTAAACCGACCTTGTACTCCTTGGATAAATCTGACTTAGTCAAAATCTATTATCCTTTTAACATATTGCTGAATTTGGTTTATTATTACAGTAAAACTCATCAATAACTCCCCCCAAAGTAACCTGAAATTGAGAGTAACACATTGGCAATTTTTTCCTTTCCTTTCTCCAACAAGGCTGATTGAAGTTCTTAACCTCTTCAGGGATTGGAGGGGGTTAGGGAAGCTGTAGGTACTCAATTCATCCCTAAGAAGTGGAAAAGTAGAGCACAGGTCCATGACTCCCCAGCATTCTCCCAGCCTGATCTGTGAGTACCTTTGAAAGTCCAGGAAACACAGCAATCAGAATCTTCCCCATGATATTAAGCCAAAAGGTGACAAAAACAGAAAGGAAAAGGGGACAGGGGAGAAAAGACAAGAAACAAAAAAAGATTTAAAAAAATACGCCACACATAAAACAACGGCAGGGCTGAGGCATATTTGCAATTCCGCAGCTCTCCCCGGGAAGTGTAAGCCAGTGAGCTGTGCAAACTGACATGCCCACTCATGAGCCTCACAGTAATCGGACGTGTGTTTATACAAAGGATTTATTTGGATGTCATTATCATATCATGGTGGGGCTTTACCCTATTTTGAACAATTTTACATCTGTGTCCATGCGGGAAAGTAGCCTAGAAATATTCCTGATGCATTTGTCCTTGGGATCAAGTTTTACTGGATCACTTAAATAAGTTGCAAAGCATTTCTTCTGTTGTCTGGAGGAGTGTATGTAAGGATGGGATTGCTTCTTCCTTAAAGGTATCAAATAACTATCTAGTGAAACCAGCTGACTTGGAGTTTTCTTTTAAGGGAACACACTTAGTGCTGATATAATTCTTTTTTTTTCAAAGATTTTATTTATTTATTTATTTGGGAGAGAGAGAGCACGAGCTGGGAGGAGAGGGGCAGAGGGAGAAGCAGGCTCCCTGCTGAGCAGGGAGCCTGATGCGGGGCTCAATTCCAGGACCCTGAGATCATGACCTGAGCCGAAGGCAGGTGCTTCACCGACTGAGCCACCCAGGCGCCCCTGCTGATTTCTTTTTTAGTTTGTTTGTTTTTTATTATGTTATGTTAGTCACCATACAGTACATCCCTGGTTTTTTATGTAAAGTCCAATGATTCATTAGTTGCGTATAACACCCAGTGCACCATGCAATACGTGCCCTCCTTAATACCCATCACAAGCCTGTCCCATTCCCCCACCCCCTGCCCTCTGAAGCCCTCAGTTTGTTTCCCAGAGTCCATAGTCTCTCATGGTTCTTTCCACCTTCTGTTTATCCCCCCTTCATTCTTCCCTTCCTTCTCCTACTGATCTTCCTACTTCTTATGTTCCATAAATGAGTGAAACCATATGATAATTGTCTTTCTCTGCTTGACTTATTTCACTTAGCATAATCCCCTCCAGTCCCATCCATGTAGCTGCAACTGTTGTGAAATGGTTCTCTCTGATAGCTGAGTAACAGTCCATTGTATATATGGACCACATCTTCTTAATCCAGTCATCTGTTGAAGGGCATCTCGGCTCCTTCTACAGCTGATTTAATTCTTTAAAGGTTTTAGACTATTGCAGTTTCCTGTTTCTTCTTGAATCAGTCTTGGTATACTTCCTCCCAAATTTGTCCACTTCCTATTTTCAAATTTATTGGCATTAAGATATTAATAATGCCTTTTTTCTAAGATGTCTGTGTGTTTGGCATCTGTAGTGATTTTTTTTCCAATTGAAGTATAGTTGACATACAATGTTATACTAATTTCAGGTGTACAATACAGTGATTCAACACTTCTATACATTACTTAATGCTCACCGGGCAAGTGTAGCTACCCTCTGTCACCATACAAAGTTATTACAGTATTATTAACTCTGTTCCCTGTGCTGCACTTTCATTCCCATGACTTATTTATTTTATAACTGCAAGTTCGTACCTTTTAATCTCCCTTGCCTATTTTGCTCGCCTCCCACCTCCTTCCCCTCTGGTGACCACCCGTTTATTTTCTGTATTTATGACTCTGTTTCTGTTTTATTCTTCTGTTTTTTAAATCCCACATATAAGTGAACTCCTATGGTATTTCTCTCTGTCTGACGTCACTAGTGTAATATCCTCAAGATTCATCTATATTGTTGCAAATGGCAAGATTTCATTCTTCTTTATGGCTGAGTAATATTCTGCTATATATATAAGCCACACCTTCTTCATCCATTAACCTACTGATGGACACTTGGGTTGCTTTCATATATTGGCTATTATAAATAATGCTGCAATGAACATAGAGGTGCATATGCGTTTTCAAATTAATATTTTTGTTTTCTTTGGGCAAATACCCAGTGGTGGAATTACTAGATCATATAGTAATTCTATTTTTAATTTTTTTGAGGAAACTCCATGCTGTTTTCCACAGTGGCTGCACCAGCTTCCATTCCCACCAGCAGTGCATGAGATTCCCTCTTCTCCACATTCTCGCCAACACCTGTTGTTTCTTGTGTTTTTGATTCTAGCCATTCTGACAGGTGTGAGCGATATCTCATTGTGATTTTGATTTGTATTTCCCTGATGATGAGTAATGTTGAGCATCTTTTCACGTGTCTGTTGGCCATCTGGATGTTGTCTTTGGAAAAATGTCTGTTCAGGTCCTCTGCCCATTTTTCAATCACATTATTTGCTTTTCAGGTGTTGAGTTGTATAAATTCTTTATATATTTGGATATTAACCCCTTATTGGATATATCATTTGCAAATACCGATACAGTTCAGTAGGTTACATTTTGTTTTGTTGATTGTTTCCTTGGCTGTGTAGAAGCTTTTTATTTTGATGTAGTCCCATTAGTTTATTTTTGCTTTTGTTTCCCTTGTCCAAGAAACATATCTAGAAAATGTTGCTAAGGCCAATGTCAAAGAGATTAATACCTATGTTTTCTTCTAGGATTTTTTTAGTTTCAGGTCTCACATTTAATCCATTTTGAGTTCGTGTATGTGTGTGTGTGTGTGTGTGTGTGTGTGTGTGTGTGTGTGTTTATGGTGTAAGAAATTGGTCCAGTTTCATTCTTTTGCATGTGACTGTCCAGTTTTCCTAGTGCCATTTGTTGAAGAGATTGTCTTTTTCCCCATTGGATATTCTTGCCTCCTTTGTTATAGATTAATTGACCATATAAGCATGGATTTATTTCTGGGCTCTCTTTTCTGTTCCATTGATCTATGTGTCTGTTTTTGTGTCAGTGCCATACTGTTGTGATTAGTACAGATTGGTGGTATAGCTTGAAATCCAATTGTGGTACCTCCAGCTTTGTTCTTCTTTCTCATGATTGCTTTGGCTAATTTAGGTCTTTTGTGGTTCTATACAAATTTTAGCATTAGTTGTTCCAGTTCTGTGAAAAAATGCTGTTGATATTTTGATAGGGACTGCATTGAATCTGTAGATTGCTTTGGGTAGTATGGACATTTTTAAAATATTAATTCTTCCAATCCACGAGCATGGAATGACTGTCCATTTGTTTGTGTTGTCTTCACTTTCTGTTATCAGTGTTTTATACTTTTTAGTATTGGTTATGTACAGCTTCTTTCTATTTTTCATCAGTTTCACAAGTGGTTTTGTCAATTTTATTGGTATTATTAAAGAACAAACTTACAGCTACTTAATGTTTGATTTTATTTTGCTTAATTATTCCTCTTCATTATTTACTTAATTTTTCCTTCACAAATGCAAGATTAACACAAAAAAGGAAGATATAGATGAAGTGGACAATTTGGGGGAGAGTCTACCAAGAATGACTCAAGAGCACTCACTTTGGTGTCTTGTTATCTCTGACATCCTGTTTGTCATTGCCCTTGAAAAGTACTTTTGTTTGTTGGTTACCCAGGGTCTAAGATGGATATGACTTCCCTCGGAGAGCATTTATGTTCCTGTCTAAGAACGTTGGGGATACTAACGGTTGCAACCATCTCAAACCAATTCTACGGCCCCACTTTTCTTGGCCTCTGTGTTCCAGATCACATGCACCCATGTGCAAAGAGCTGATCTGTGGCTACAAATTCCCCCCAATTTTTTCTTCCCTTTTCTTTTTTGGCTCTGTTTCCTTCTAAGGCAGTTTCCTTAAAATCCCCTGTGGTTGGGGAAGAGAGTGGGTTTAAATATGGTTCACTCTTACTCTAACTATGATTGCCCTTTTTGGGGTACCAGCTTATGGTCAGGATGTCTCCTCTAAGGCCTTAGATATTGGGTTTGACTTCTGTTCATCTTGTCTTGAATGGACAAAAACTCACCAAAAAAAAAAAAAATTCATGGGGTGGTATAGCAAATGCTCTCAGGGCATGAGCACCTTTGATGACCATATACACTTATATATATACAGTGTATACACATGCTTATAGCTCTTTCATAAAATAGTTTGTTCCTACTGTCTTCAGATTTTTAATACATTTAAAGTAATTTTTGAAAAATATGTAAAACTGTGCTATATAATATTTTCTATTGTTTTTAGCTGGAGAGTTAATTTGACTAATCCAGGCTGCTGTTTCTGGAAACCAGAAACCACTATTTAACTTCGAAGTATTTTTATATGTTTCTTTTACCAAAATAAAACTAAAGGAAAAGAGACACATAAACAGACATAAATACTGTGGGACTGCAGAGAAGGAGCTATGTACAAGACCAACAGTGTAGAGAAGGAGACTGGAGTGGATGTAAGCTTTCAAGAGAAGATATTTCAGCTAGTCTTCAGCAATGAGAACAAAAACCCAGACAAAGACAAAAATGTGGGCACATCAAGACGAGTCATGAGCAAACACAAAAACAAGATGTATGAGAGCAGGGTACAGTCAGGGAGGAGACGCGGTGTGGCTGCCCCCTGCAGCCGAGAGCTCCCAGGGCAAACTGCAGGCACGTGGGCATGGACGCCTTCTGACTTGGTCCTGCCATGGTCACTGTCTCTTCACTCCCCTGATTTGAATTTATCCCCCATCTGCCCCATCCCTGCTCATCAGCATTGGAGGGACTTGTTTTCCTGAGCCCTGACAGCTCTCAATGATGTTTCACTCACCCTCTAACTTTGTGGTCCTGACCCCTTAGTTGGTTTTCAGCCTAGAATGAGAGCCGTGGTGCCAACCGATTTGCATCCCTATGGCCTTTCCTGTGACAACGTATGGTGCCAATCGCCAGGATCTGAGTGAGGAACAGAAGCAGCTTTGTGAGAGAAGGTGATGAGTGAAATTTAAAGCACACAATTTGCGAAACTGTAAGTTTCAGAGGGCTGTCAGATCTGCAAGTCCAGAACTCAGAAAGATGCTTAGAATAAGAGAAAAGATTTAAGAGTAATTAGTACACATGTGGTAACTGACACCTTAGGAAACCTTGCTGGATCGTGTGGAATAAGATCAATGAGCCCAGAATGAACCTGGAGATATCCCACACCTAGTGGTCAGAGGAGGAGGAATGAAAATGGCCAGCCAGCAACGCAGAAGGCTGGGTCACCACTTCAGCTGGCTCTGATTATGGATGGAGGAGACAATGCCGTTTCTGAAATGTCGAACTCATTACCAGGATAGCTTGTGCTCTGTAAGAATCCAGTTCAACAGCTATTAAAATATATCCTCTTTGAATAAATGCTGTTAGAAAAGTGAAAAGTATTGTTTTAAAGTTCTCCAGATCCTAGCTGTTTTTTTATTGCTCCATTTTTAAATAGTTCATGGAATTAGGATAATAGAAGTGCAGATGGCACATTCGCCGAATTGCATGTAACTGCATTTCTTCAGCTGCTGGGTAGGACTCTTCACGGTGACTGTGGAAAGTGAACAGTGCCCTGCAATCAGAGACATCAGCTGGAAGGACCCTTAGAGATTGTTCGGAACCAACCAATCAATTGATTTTTTAAAAAGGAACATAAGAACTATCAAGGTTAAGTGACTTGCCCAACATTGAATCTGCAATGTTAAAATGTACAGCCTCAAAGGGAGTTTGTCCTCTGCATCCAGGCCATTGTCTGCTAACAGCTACTCAAAACAGATACCTCAACAATTTTCCGTGACCCTACAACAGCAAACAACATTATTTCTCTGCCTGACCCAACCAGAAGCCACAGTAGGCACACAGGACCAGAATGGTAGCCCAGCAACACATTCAGGGAACCAGCGTGTCCCGCCATCCCATCCACCATCCTCGTGCCCTCGGCTCATGGTACCAAGATGGCCCTTGTGGCTCAGCCCTCACTTCAGATTTGCACTTATGGCTGGAGAAAGGGAACAGGCTGAAACGAAGTGTGAAAAGGAAAAGAAAGGTCTTCCTGTGTGGCTGTGATGCTTCCTCTCCTTAGCCGGGACCCCCAGCTGCCTCTGCCTGGCCAGGCTGTGTCCGATGGTCGCTCTGAGCTCTCCCGTTCCACGGAGAGAAGAGTCGGGGAGAGGTTCTGAAGATGACTTCTTGTGCTATCTCTTCCCGACTAAAATGCTTAGTCATTTTTCTCCTGTTGATTTTAACACGAGGATGTAATTATCTTTCTTTTTTAGTATCTTTAGTGTTGACATTCACAAATATGGGCAGAAGACTATGTGCAGTTTCACCGGGGTGGGGGGCAGATCTAACATCTGCGACCACCGTCCAGAGCAAGGACAGATCATCACGAATTCCATTTATCTTTCCCCAGCACACCCCTCCCCCGACCAAGGCGCAGCTGACAGTTTTAGTAATTATCACCTTGTTTTTCTTTATAGCTTTACATCATGGGTGTGCTTCCATAGAATATAGTTTAGTTACGTCTGTTTTTGAATTCGATGTAAATTGAATCAAACTGTACACATTCTTTTGGGACTTGCTTTTTCCCCTCAATATTACGTTTGTACGATCCATGCTGTTGTTATCTGTGTCTGGTGTTTGTTTAATTTCATCGTGGAATAGAATCCTATTGGATAAATTATCTTCAACTTATTTATCCATTCTACTGTGGGTGGGCATGTGGGTTCTTCCCACCGAAGGCTATTCTGAATAATGCTGCTTTGAACGTGCGTGTATATATCTTAACACACGTTTCTTGGAGGCATATCCGAGGGGTGGTGTATTCAGCAACAGGGTATGATTATCTTCAAGTCTACTAGAAACACAAAACTCTTCCCAAGTGGTTCTACCCAGTCAGCCTCCCCTCGGCCCAGATGAGAGATCCTGCTGTGTCCCGTCCTTGCCAACATTTGATGGTTGATATGATATGATAGCAAAGCCGTTGTACCTCTGTGTTTGCTGTTTCTGAGGTTTTATGTGTTATTTCCCTGATGACTGATGCGATTGAGCGTGTTGTCATATAAACATTGGTCTTTGGATCGCCTTTCTGTGATATGTTCATTGAAGCCTTCTTGTTCATCTTCTTATTGGTCCTTCTGGTTTTCTTGCTGACTTGCAGAAGTCCTTTGTCAAATATCTTTTCCCACAAGCTGGCTTATCTTTTCATTATTTTTATGGCATGCTTTGATGAATAGAGTTCTTAATTTTAATGTGTTACATTCAGCAATCTTTTCTTTTCATGATTCGGGCTTACTGTATCTTGTTTAAGAAATCCTTCCCTACCCCAAAGTCAGGAAGATATTCTCCAGCAGCCCCTTCTAGAAACTTTTGCTTCCCGATTTGGGTCTTTATGTTTCCTACTTCCGGTGATCATGGACTAAGACACCCACCGGATGGTCTCCCCTCCCCTGGAGAAAACAATCATAAGAGCTGAATGCATTACCAAAAGCAAGAAGCAAACACCTGAGGGAACTAGAGGGTGGACTGATGGGAGGACCCCACACAGACTGGTGGGGGTTCATGCTCTTTGGAGGAAGGGGATGGGGAGCTATGTAATAAGTTCCTGTTTCTGCGTCTCTCAATCTGGGACTGAGTGTTGTCTCCACAGCAAGCACAGTCTTCTCGGCATGGGGAACCAGGAAAGTGCAGCTGGGATTGCAGCATGAGTGCAGATCGTGGAGGAACCCCCTAAATGAGAGGAAAGGACGGGGTCCCCACACCCTGCCTCCCGCAGGACTGCTGAGCCTGAACCCCACATGCACACAGCAGACGCGAAGTCCCCCCACTGAAGACAAAACACCCAAACAGGTTGAAAGAGCCGCTTGGAAGCTGTTTCTGTTCCAGCCCAGCCAAGAGAACTACCCGCTGAGGAAAGGAAGCAGTACCGATGGCAGAAGTAACAGAGCCCTGAACGTCACAGTTCCATTTTCACAATGACACGCATTCTCTCCCGAACTACCCAACACCTGAGGAACCAAGAAAATAGAACACATTCTCAAGAGAAAAGAAACTCACTTGAGTTTGTTCCCAAACTTGCTTCCAGATGTTGGAATTTACCATTTCAGTCTTCGGTCTCTCTGTTAACTGTTGTATATGTTGTTAGGAGGGGTCTCTCTTTCCTCCCTCCCACACCCTCCCTCCCTGTTTGGCTACTCAGTTTTCCCGGCAGCGTCTACTGAAAACCTCCATCCTTGTCCCACTGATCTGCCACCCATCCCAGGAGCGTAAAGCATGTCTCTAGATTTTCTATCCCATCCGATTGGCTCGCATGTCCACACGCACCACGTGGCGTGGCCGTGCAGCTTTTCGGCATGATATGACGCTTGACACAGCAAGTCTCCCCAGCTTGCTCAAGGATGGCCTGGCTGCTGCCACTCCTGTGCCTTCCAGGGGTGGCCCATGAAGGCATGCTGGGAAACAAGATGAGCAAAAAATCTGTTGCAAGTGTGAATGAGGCTACATGGGGTCACCAAGCCAGTCTGGGAGGGACTTACGTTATGGTGCAGAGTCTGGTCAGTGGTGGACGTTCCTTAGCTCCCTCGCCTTGGGTTCTGGAAACTTCTCATGACAAGGTTCTGCCATTTTCCCTGGAGAGGTCTTTTGTTAGATTTATTTCTGAGTCTTTGACATTTTTGATGCTACCTAAATGGTATATATTACAAACGTTTATATTTTTGTTTCTTTCTTGAAAACAGAAATACAGTGCAATACAGAATGCAATTTTTAGCATATTCAACAATGCAAGGCTCACTTATTCTAGTAATTTACCTATAGATTGCTTTGGTTTTGCCATGTTCACAGTCATCTACGAAAATGAAAGCTTTATTTATTGCTTTACGGTTCTTAATAAGCTTCATTGCTTTTTGGTCCTTATTCCACTGGCTGAACTCTCGGATCCACAGCTGGGGAGAGGTGCTGTTAGCCGACACCCTTGTGTGGTCCTCATCTCTCAGGCCGGTCTTCTACATTTCTCCATCAGGTCTGGTGTTGGCTAGAGGTCCTCTTGCTATCCTTTATCAGACCAAATAAGTTCCTGTCTATTCTTAGTTTGCTAAGAGTTGCATTTTTTAAAACTATGAATGCATGTTCAGCTTTACGAAATGCTTTTTGTAAGTCTGCCGAGGTGATCATATTATTTTTTTCATTTAATGTGTCAATATGATGAATTATATTGATTGATTTTTTTTAATGCTACTCTCTTCCTAGAATACATCCATCTTGGTGGTGAGGTGTTTTTCCTTCTTGTTCTACTGATTTACATTCCCCAGTGTTTTCTCCAGATGTCTAAATCCTCGCTCTGGAGAGAGATGGGCATGTACTTCTCCTTTCCGGGAAGGCTTCCTGTGGTTTCCATACTAAGGTTGTGCAAGTCTCGAACAACAGGTTGGGTGTGTTTCTTCCCTTTCTGTTTTCCGAAGTCATTTGTGTAAGATGAGTGTCGGTGTTCCCGAAAGGCTTCTGAGAGCTTACCACGGTCAAGGCTGCTGAGTGGAGCGAGTCCTGGTCGGCTGGCTTTCTGGGCTCGTGTCTTCCCTGTCCTCCCGCTGCTTGGCTCAGCGTTAAGGCATCTCTCTTGGGAGCCTCAGGGGTTCAGTGGGAGCCGGGGCCCATCTGGATGTGGACGGGTGTCCGACGAGACTTCCCACCCTAGGTGGGGGTGCAGGGGCAGCACCTTTGGGCAGATAAGGCTGTGTGGTTCTGGCTTTCCGTTTTCATCCGATAACTGACCTCGGAGTGCCCTGCTGGAATCAGATCTTTAGTGCTTCCATGGTATTTCTTTCCCCAAATGTGGTCTTTTCCATTTCATTTCCCTTCAGCTGGAAGGATGAGCCCGGCACTGGAAGCGTCAACCCTCCTTCCTCGCTTTTCACGTCAGATGCCGCGTCTGCCAAAGCCAAGCCGGCTCCCTTCATCCTGGTAATAAGACAGGTGGTGGGATGGTCGCTCTTTCTTCTTGTCTGTGGAATAACATCAGCAGAAGCTTAGAGGAAGGTCCGTCTCCACACTCGATCACAAATTCTAACCACATGAGCCACGGCTGTCAAGCAAACACAAGCTCATATTTAAACATTTTGTGAGTTAGCAAATGTCTTCATGTCCTTGCTTAAATGAATGAAAATGGAAAGCTCAGTTTCATCTGTCTGATCCAAGGAAGTCATAATCAATGTCTTCAAGATGCACATCTGAGAGTAATAGGAGCGAGAAGCAGCAGCAAAATCTATGATTGCATATATGCTTATGTGCTTGTAAGGAGACAGAAAATGTTCAGCTATGCCTGGCTTTCATCAAAACGCCAGTAAATTTTCTCTCTTTTCACTTCTGGGGCTTAGTGTCTGTAATACTCACAATTTTCGATGTTCCTTGAATAAAGAAGAACAATATGATGATATTTCTGAATCTTTATTCTGCTTCACAGTGAGAACACTGTACATTTTAGCAACGCTAAGGTATTCTTCCTTTTTCCATGACAAAAGAACATGGACTTTCTTCAGTCTGAATCCAAAGTCATTATTATTTAAAGGGAAAAAAAAAGAGTGAGGACGGGAATTCTCTAAATAATGTGCAGTGGATTTTGTAAATCACAGTCACACCCCTATTACGTGCTGGTGCAGAGCAGACAGACACACGTTCTCTGAGTGTAAAAGCCACTTCTGCAGGAATTATTCTACCGGAGATGAGGTCAGCAGGTGATACCCTCAGACAACGCTACATCATTTGGTGGGTGCTTATTATAAGTAAATTTAAGGAAAGAGGTGTGCAGGAAAAAGGCAACTTAAAAACATGAAGGACTTGAGTGTTATGGAGAAGAACCTTTCAGAAGGTGAGTTGCTGGCTGGCAATGCTCTTTTAAACAGAGAACGGGACGATGACCGTGAGAGCCGCTGGCTATCTTGATCTTGGGCGGGAGAGTGTTGTGTCTCCTGCGGTGCCAGCAAGGGCCACGCACACAGGAGAGACTAACCGAGCCACATAATCTAAGGGCACTAGCAGAGAGTTCAAGACCATGTGGTCCACAGAAAGACACCCATGTCCAGGAGACCTGTCCTTCCAGTAGCCAACAGTTCCGCCAGGTCAATCCATGTCGGACTCCAAACATCCTGGGAAGTCCACGCTCCAGATTCTGGGGCACATTACCTTCCCGGGCACATCTCCACAGCTTTAACATCACGTAACTGTTAATTACATATCCAAATACTCAGTCTCAGCCCCAAAGATCCAGCTCGCACTCCTGTCTTGATGACGCTCCTGTTAGCTTCTTGGGAAGCAAAGAACAAAAGCATCAGGAAGTCTGTGTGAAATTCGAATTGAACTTTTTATCACTGGTTGTATGTGGTTCTTCCTCCCCTACGGCTTGAGGAGACCTGCCCGTCTACGAGGAGAGGCTATCAGGCTGCGTGCTGAGTAGAGCTGTGGGCTGGACCCGGTCCTGCTGAGCACTGACCCTCATCGGCAGCCACTGGAAGAGGCTCTCTATGCTGATAAACATTACCAAGTCTTGAACTAATTCTCTGCTCTTCCACTAAAAGATTATAACCATCTTATTACCCACAAAGGAAAATGTGTGGTCAGTGAGAAATTTCTTTTAAGTATTTTATTCCCAGTACCATTAACTAATGAGACGGCATTTTGTGTAAATAAAAAGAGATAAAGGGGCACCTGGCTGGCTCAGCTGGTGAAGTGTGGGACTCTTGATGTCAGGGCTTTGGGTTCAAGCCCCAGGATGGGTGTAGGGATTACTTAAAAATAAAACCAGGAAGGAAGGAAGGAAGGAAGGAAGGAAGGAAGGAAGGAAGGAAGGAAGAAGGAAGGGAGGAAGGAAAGGAGAGGAAAGGAGGGAGGGAAGGAAGGAGATTAAGATATAGAAATATAAAAATAGTAAAGCTGCTAAGGTTTCTGGTTTGTTTACACTGACAATTTTTAGGACTAAAAGATAAGGAATCCAGAGTAAGGCCAATATAGCGTGGCATGTAACAGTGCCCAGACACAGCATGTGCTCAAGAAATCGTGACGAAAGAAAAGAAACAGAAATATTTTTATCAACAAACATGGCACTCCAGCCTGGACCAGAATGGTGTGTAACAGAAAGAAGAAACTCAGGTTTCCCCAAATGGTTTTTAAAGTGCTGAACATTTCTGCTGAATCCTTTCTAATGGGACATGAGTTTAGTAAATATCATTAAACACTCAGATAATCAA
This sequence comes from Ursus maritimus, assembly GCF_017311325.1. Lineage (NCBI taxonomy): Eukaryota > Metazoa > Chordata > Mammalia > Carnivora > Ursidae > Ursus > Ursus maritimus. Next base: position 32,043,864 of record NW_024425675.1, on the reverse strand, counting down.
ATACACAAATACAGTGTTCCTACTTCTGATTGCTACCTTATATTTTCCAAAGTAAAATTTAAGAAAAAATTTTATCAAGAAAACTTTTTAAAGATTATCATCCCCTCAGGACCCCTGCCTTGCAATGAGCCAGCCGGGCGGGGGCTGCTCTGCAGCTCGTTCTCTGTGGGCGGGAGTGGGGGCGACAAGATTTATTTATATAATTTGTATAATTGTACACATTGCTTAAAATTTTTTAACAATGCATTACTTTCCTAATAAAAAATAAAGATTTTTATATGGGGGGGGGCCAAGCTTGCTCTCCCGACACATACTGGCATTTATTTAAACACACCGAAGACCAAATAAAGCCTAAATTTATACTGTGAGTATCTGTTGAGCTCCTTACATAGTTTTGCACGATCCATGATTTTCTAAGAATTTTAGCTTTACTGAGGTATGACTGACATAGAAAAGTGTACGCTGTCTCACGTTCCTCGTGATGCTTTGATACGCATGCACATTGTGAAAGGGCCCCCCGCTGAGTTAACAAACACACCCATGACCTCACCTGTTTCCCCTCCCCTTTGGTGAGCACATTTAAGCTTTACTCTCTCAGCAAATTCCAATTACACAGCACAGCGTTACCAACTAGAGTCACCATGTTTTACACTGGATCCTCAGTCCTTACCCATCTTATAGCTGGAAGTTTGTACCGTTTGACCAACCTTTCCCTACGTTCCCCAACCCCAAGCCCCAGGCAACCGCTTTTCTACGGTTTCTATAATTCGACTTTTTTTTCAGATTCTGCAAATAGGTGATACCGCGCAGTATTGTCTTTCTCTGTCTGGCTTATTTCACCTGGTGTATTGCCCTGAAGTCCATCCCTGTTGTTGCAAATGGCAGGACCTCCTTATTTCTTATTGCCGAGCAGCTGTGCATGCACACCACATCTTCTTTATCCAGTCATCCAGCGACGGGCAATTAAACTGCTTCTCTTTCTTGGCTATTGTGAATCGTGTTTCCGTGCACACGGGAATATAGACATCTTCTTGAGATCCCGTGTTCATTTCCTTTGGACGTATGCCCAGAAGGGGGAATTGCTGGGTTGGGTGGTGGCTCCGTTTCTAATTTTGTGAGGAACCTCATTACTGTTTTCTAGCGTGGACACAACCAGTTCCACTCCCACCAACAGTGCAGGAGGGTCCCCTGTCCTCTGCACCCTCTACACCTCTTGTTATCTCTGTCTTCCTGGTACTGGCCGTCCTGACAGGTGTGACATGAGATCTCGTTGTGATCTCGATTCGCGTTTCCCTGGTGCTACGCATGATTTTATCAGCTGCACTGCAATTGACATCTCTTTCCTTCAGTGTTTTTGCTCTTATAAATAAATCCATGATGGACATCCATCCTTATACATTATACCTTATGCATTTTTCTGATTGTTTTCTGAAATGAGAGAGTGTTGCTTCATGAAACAGGAAAGCCTGGGAGTGGTGTGAGCTGACAGAGCTTTTACTATTTGTTAGAAGCCCTGGGAACGTGATGAAAATGACTGAGGCCCCGCCATCCACGGATCCATGGACCTCCCCATCCCATGAGGCCCTCTGAGCTCAGACTCTTCTCCAGGGCGAATGTGTCAAAGGCTTTGCTACCAAACCAACTGGGCCAGTGACCACAGCAACTCAGTTCAACCAATCCCAGGCCGGGCAAAGCTGGACAAAGTTCAAACGGGCAGGCCACGCTCAACCCCTTCGAACAGCCATCTCTCATCAAACAAGGGGATTTGGTCCAATTTGGGATGTGTGTTTATGTTATTTTAAATTTCTATGAGAATCAAAATTTTGTAGATGAGACTCTATCTTAATGAAAGCTTTCCATGTAAATCCTTGGGTTAGGTCAAGAAAATCAGTACCCTTTAACTGACCTGTTTTTAAAATCCAGGTTCCAGAAGCTCAAAGGGAAACATGTGGGCACATTTCCCCTATCTCTAGAAATCTACAGTACCCTTGGGAGGAAGAGAAGGCATCTCTGGTTCTCCTCTGGAATCTCCTAGACGATAGGACCAGCTTTGGTTGGGGGAAGGTGGACAGATTGGACACCACCAGGATTGGGTAGTGGACAGATTGTGGACAGCCAAATAAGGGCTTTCACTGGATGTGTCAGTGACACGAGGCCTTCCTGACACATGCCCCGTCTACTTCCTACGGCCCTGGTCACCACACGCACTCTCCAACCTCTGCAGCCCTTTCTCCTCTTGGTCCTGGTCTTGGAGTTGGTCCCAGAGGCCCCCACGCGTTCCTGGAGCCATCCAGCAAAACTGCCCAACTGCTCAGGCCCTCTGAGCCCGCCGGGGTCTGAGTCGCCCTCTCAAGCAGCTGCCACCTGGGGACACGATTGTTCTGTGTTCAGATCCCTGGGAAGGTAGTCCTCTCCTTCTAGGAACATCGCTTGTTAACAGAATGTTCTGGATAGCCTATTGCTCCAAAGGAAAAATGCTAGTTAGGGGATTTGAGCATGAGGGACAGTGGTCCCTGGGCTTCTTCCTTGCCTGTGGGCACTGCCTGCCTGCTCGCCCACCCCGCCTGGACCCCTGTTTTGCCACATGCTGCCTTTCCTGGGACCATTCACCCTTTATGTCATTTCTCCTCCTGCCACTGAAATGGAAACACTGACTCTATATGATCTTCTAGTCAAGATGGCGTATTTTAACTTATCTTGAAAGAAGAAAGCAATGTCACACATAGGAAGGGTGTGCCCAGTAATACGGCTGTCAGTGAGCACATTGAATCGTTCCAGGGACAAGCATGGAAGAGCCCGGCAGCTTCGGGACGGCACGTGGAAGAGACAGACTATTCGGCGGGACCTGGGGTCCCTCCAAGCTGGCAAGACCCCATGAGGCGTCACAGACGCACACGCCCCCCCCGCATGGCTCCTGGCAAGGGGCCCCCCTCTCAGGGCCGTGAGCCACACACAGACGCAGAAGCAGGAGCAGCGGGGCCTGGCAGTCGCGAAGGCGGACCACATGCTCATCAGAGAGAACTGCACCCGAGACAGCAGAGCTAAGGCAAGAATCGGAGCAGGAAGTTTTCGCAACACGACAAATACCTTCAGAGGGACCGCAGTGGGACCAGCCAGGAAACAAAAACAGGTGGAATTAGACTCTTCAACGGGGGCGGGGGGAGCACCCTAACAGATGTGGGGAAAGTGCATTCAGTTAGAACCAGAAGAATCCAAAAAGCCGTCCGTGAACTAAACGGCCAAAGCAAATAAAGAGTTGAAGCTTAAAAAGGTTAAAATAAGAGAAATTTACCTAAACGAATAAGAAATCAAAGCCAGGGACAGTTCTGATGCGTCGGACAGAACCAGAGCACCCTTCAGTGTGGTATCAGGACTATATGCTTCACGGAATGTGAATATTATACATTCTCAACTTCTCCAAAAGTGGATCATTTTATTTACGCGAGAAATTCCACCTAAGTGCAACGCGTGACCAGAGCAGGGTTTCCCGCAGAAGTTCGGCTGCGGACCGTGTGTTCAAAGAGCTGGGAAGTGGCCAGCCTGCACAGACGTCCACTTCTAGTCCAGTTAGCGCCTCCGCGCACGTCAGAAAAGACCCCTGACCTTTCTGCTGCACGGCAGCCACAAAGCCGAGAGGCTCACTATGCCATGACCAGCGATTCAGGCATCCAGGTGAGGATATGTCTACAGAGACTCTGATGGCCTCATTCCTGGGCCTGCAGGTGGCTCTGGCTGTTGGAGGGGCCCCATGGGTCCAGAAGGCGAGTCCCAAGACAGAGTGAGCCCCTCCCTGTGACAAGTTTGCTCCTGCCCCGTGGCCGTGTCCCAGCGTGGGAAGGAGGGACTTCCACCAGGGCACAGACTCGGGGAAGGAGGGGGGCTCAGTGGGACGGGGTCTCTTCCTGAAGAACTACCTGCATTGTGCATTGAAGGGTTGCAATGAACCGTGTTGATTAGAACAACCCTTCACTGACAGTTTCTGGGAAACCGTCACAAAACATGGCCCGGCCTATGATACGTGTAAGGTGAACGTCACCCGTGGGATTGTGGGTACATGTCTGCATAACTTGATGTGCGGGGCCTGCCACCTGCTCCGATCGACGACCCTGTTTTGCAGCCTCATTCTACTCACCAGCCCCCAAGTTGAGCAAAGCTTCCGTAAGTCTCTGCAGAACATCGTTCGAAAACCACGGAAGCCAAACCTTCTAAACCAGGTACAAGACGACTTGGGATCATTCCCGAATTCCCGACTGCTTGGAACACCAATCAAGTGACGGCAGACAGTGATTATTCCCGACACCCGCCATCTGCCGCGCAGTGTGCACGCACCACGGAGGACGCGGGGTCCACGCAGCAAGAAGCTTCCCGTGCGTCTGAGCAGCAAGGGACACAGGAGCACCTGTCAGACCATAGCAGGGGCCTTGCCAGGAGATGCCGACCGTTCACATCCCCAATAGGTCACTGACCCGAGTTCCTTCCAAAGCTCCTTGTGCCCACAAGGGTAGAACCTGAGAGGCGGCTTCTGCCCAGGAGCCTAATGTCCACTCCCCCTGGCTCTCCCCCTGTAACCTCCTGACCATCTCCCTGCACTTATGGCCGCAGAGCGCGGACCTGGGGAGACGCTCCCAGAACCAGCCGGCGGGTCCTTTCTGTGGCCAACTGACGGACTGCGCTCAAAGCCAACGTTGAATGCTCTCCTCCCCTGAAGCCGAGACCAAGGTCCTGGATAGAGTGATTTCTCCCACCGTGAAGCAGGCGGGAGTGGCAGCCCTCACATCGGCGTTCTTCTCTCCCATCTCACAGGACCAGCAAGAAGGGTCCGATTTGGTTCCGATTTGGTTCCGATTCGCCAAGTATCCGTGTTAATGCTGTTAGGACTAAAATTACTCCTGGTGGAACGCCTCGCAAGCTTGACGAGAAGCAGTTAATTGAGACAGTTTACAAGGATTATTATGCCTAGTTCTTAAAATAATTTTCCATCGGAAAGAATGAAGAGATTTGTAGTTTTTTAGACAACCATATTTCTTTATTTGATATGTGAAATCCTCTGGCACTTTCCTGCCCTTGTGTTATTTTTTGAGTATCAATTTGGGAGAAAAAAATGTTTTTACCTTATTCCAGTTCAGACAGATTTAAGGGTAATATTAAAAGGAGGAAAAGCCCACTGGCGGAAGGAACAAGAAACTTCTACCCAAGCTGCCCTTTTCTCTTGGGCCCATGTAAAAACTGCGGGGTTCAAAGAAGCACAGACGGAAGACAAACATGGGGCCATGAGCCGCCACCATAGGACATCGGACGTGAGGGACATCTGGTCTCCCCCAGCTGAGGACCGGAGCGCGGCCGAGCGCACTTGCCACAGCCCCGTGTTTCGTGTGATTCAAGTGAGCGTTGACTATCCGCTTCTCACAACACAACATTTTTTCCCTTAGAGAAAGTAATACCTTACTTTCTGAGGATATTGGGATAATAAAAGCCCATGAGAAAATGAAATGTCCGTGACCTGTAATTACATGGGCGGGTCTGGCTGCCGGGTTTTAGCTTCCTGCCTACATACACGTGTCTCTACGTTTTAGTTTATTTATTTATTTTCAATACGGGCATCACACGGTAAATTTAAATTTCCCTACACCTCTGAGGTGACTCAGGACCTACAAATAGGCTTTTGCGCCCAAGTTAGAGCCAGAGCTGGAGTGGTTCTGCCCAGGGGTGGGGTGGCTCGCGCTCCCCAGAAGCCTTGGGTTTTGGGTTCTGTTCAGATGACAAGTGCACCGCAGGCTCGGCGTCCACCAGGAGAGTGACAGGGACCTGCAGTGGGTGCAGAGGGCCGTTCCTGAGAAGGGAAGGACACGGCCGCTCCGGTCCCACCGAATCCAGGCTGAAGCCCCGAACTGCCCGCACCTCTGGAGAGGCAGGAGCCCCAGACAGTACAGGCAGTTCCCGGGGGATCGATGCAATAGTCCGGCGGCTTTGGGTAAGTCACCGGTTTCTCCAGGTTTCTGTTTTCTTGTTTGGAAAGCTCTAAAAAACACCCTGGCCTCATCCCAGAGACCAGATGTGACCGCTCTGGGGTGCGCTCTGGACGGCTTCCTAGGCTCCTCGGCGGCTCCCAGCGCGCAGCCGGACCGTGAACCAGCAGGCTCCGCGGCCGGGAGGTCGTCCTCCTCCTCGGATGAAGCGATGCCACATGTCGTTCATCTCCGCCTTTCCGAGGACAGACGCCACGTGCAATTATATACCCACCACAATACGGGCTGTGTAGGGCTGGAAACTGCGTTCTGTAGCTTTATCCTAACAGTAAGAAAACCAGACCAGCAGCGACTCTCGGACCCAGTGAAGCTGGGAGACCACACTGAGTGCCCCACTTTTCTAGGGCTTTCCAGGGACCGATAGAGGAGATCATCAAGAATGGAGAAGGACGCAGGTGGTGGCAGTGCCGAGTGGTGGCCCCAAGGCTGAGAGCACGAGCATATCACCTATTGCTGCGGCACCCGGGGCGCACGACTCATCCCACAGCACGCACCGTGCGTGCACAGGCTCGGCCTCCCCTGGGCGCGGGCCTTACGCACCGCACTTCATGTCTGTTGCGGTCTGACTCCAGGGGTCCGCTATGGAGGGCCGCACTGAACGACACCCCGGAGAGCCTTCACCTGCAGGTGGCTCTCTGTTCTGGGAACCATAGATCGGACTAAGGTTACAAGTCCGCTTCCATTTTAAAACATGCCCCACCTGCCGTAAAACTACCTTTGTAATGTCTCCATTTAGCTTTCCTCAACTACCCAGAAAGGACTCTTGAATTTTGTATTTTGATTTTTGTATCCACTTAAGTATTTGTTAAGCTTCTAGTTAAAATTAAGATGAAATTGCTCTAGCTTATTGATTTTTTTAAAGATTTATCCATTTGAAAGAGAGAGAGAGAGAACATGAGCAGGAGGGGTAGAGGGAGGGGGACAGTCTCAAGAAGAGTCCGCAGTGGGCCCGGAGCCCCGTGCAGGTTGTGACCTCACGACCCTGAGGTCACGACCTGAGCCGAAATCAAGAGCTGGGTGCTCAACCAGCTGAGCCCCCAGGCGCCCCTGTTCTAACTTATTTAAACAGCACAAATCCTACGGGCATTAATAAAACCCAGGTACTCTGGAATAAACCGCAGTAAGAAAAAGGCTGAGAAGCACCATGCGGGGATGTATAGCTGTGTGTGAAGATTTCGGTCACACCTGGGCTGCCTGGCTTCCTAACTTCTTAAAAAGTACGTATTATTTGGCTGACCAAGGCAGAGCCTCTCGGATCTTTGTTTGGTATTTTCATGGTGTTTCTCAGTTGCCCTTTCCACACAGTGCAAATCACACCATGTTTCAGCAAGCATTCTTGGCTTCTGCAGTAAAAATTAGTCCTGGGCGCCTGAACTCTACAAGGTGGCCTTTTGGTCCGAGCTGTGCATAGCTGAGCCCAGTGGCCGGAACCGAAGGGCCAGGTTTAGAAGGAGACACACAGCCACCAGTATATACCCTCCGGATTTGCAGATGAAAGAAGGCATGCAGCGCTGAGCAGGGTCGCGGGAGGGATGTCTACAGATGACGATGCTGTAGCTGGGCTTCTAAAACTAACACGTCGGGGTGTGTGGGGAGGCGGAAGGTGGATGTTGGGAGAAAGAGGCTGGGGGAAAAGGAGTGCAGGTCAAGCGACCAAGGTTTCCTGAGCACTCGGCCTCTCCACGTCAGGCAGTTAGCATTGCACGTACACCCTGACTTATCCTCACACAAGCTACTAGGGAGATACTGTTAGTCCCACTTTCCAAAGACAAAAACCGAGCGCAGAGGAGGTGAAGTACAGCCAGTGAAATTCTAGGTCTTACTCCAAAGCTCTTTGTACCTATTATGGGCTGAATTGTGTGCCCCCCAAATTCACATGTGGACCTCAGAATCTGACCATATTTGGAGGCAGTGTCTTTAAAGAGGTGACTAAGGGAAAATGAGGTTATTAGGTTGGGTCCTAATCCCGTATGACTGGTGTCCTTGTAAAAAGAGGAGATCAGGACACAGACACATGCAGAGGGACGATCACATGAGGACACAGGGAGAGGACGGAGTCTACATTTGCAGGAGAGAAGCCTCAGGAGACACCAGCCCTGCCCATGCCTGGACCTCGGGCTCCCGGGCCCCAGGACGTGAAGCAGTAAACGACTGTTGTGTGAGCCCCCAGTGTGTGTGCTGTCATGAGCCCGAGCAAACCAACACAATACCATAGTCAGACATGTTGCTGTTGGAGCAGCAGGGCAAAGCAGCTCTTCCCAGGGAGTGTCCAAGACATGTCAGTAGGAGAACTGAAAAAGATGCTTTTAAAGTCAACCAGGTTTGAATAAGCTAGCCCGACCAAAGTTACAGAATTTTCTTACAGTTAAAGAAACTCTATTTTTAAAGGGATTTTTATTTATTTATTTTTAGAGATATAGAGACAGAGAGACCACAAGTGGGAGGGGCAGAGGGAGAGGGACAAGCAGACTCCCCACAGAGCACAGAGTCTGATATGGGGCTCGATCCCAGGACCTTGAGATCACGACCTAAGCTGAAACCGAGAGTCAGATGCTTAGTCAACCATGTCACCCAGGCGCCCCTCTTGTATTTCCATATGCTAATATAAAATGAAAATCTCTGAGAGGCACACATCAAAAGCAGAACTTCTGAAACTTATTTGGACACTTAGGGACAATGTCATTGGAGGAACCACCTTTCCTTTTTAGACATGTGCGATTACTTCTGCCATTCCAGTGTAGACAGAACCTCAGACAAAGCCTGAACAGATAAGGTCCTCAGTTGGGAAGGGCAATGGCCATGTTGGAAAGGGTCAGATATGTCAACAGCAATATTAGTAGCGCATTAAAGAAGTGAATTTGTGACACCCTTCCCTCCTTTTCACTGCCCTTAACACTAACGCTAGACTGACGAATAGAAATGAAATTCATTTGAAATTTAATGTTGAATATTTAGCTAGTAAAAAATTATCATCTCTTTAATATTGATTTGCCCATTAATAAAAATTAAAAATGTATCAACTATTTTCCTACCACAATACCTGTATTTTTTCACATATGCCCAAAAAACTGAGACAAGTATCTTCTATGTAAATCTTCACACCCTGACAACGTTCCTGTAATTCCCATCCCTTGACCTCTCTTTAATATTAGAAGAAAAGAAACTGGATCTCATGTCACATGGGACAGTGGATGCACAATCATTACGTGCACGGTGCTCCAACCACCGCCCGTCTCCCTCGCAGCCCCGAAGATGGGGAAGAACGTTGTCACACAGCTGACTGTTAGCTTTCCTGTACAACTGCAATAAATACTGAATCGACATCTTCCTCTATTTTGACCCCGAAACAGGCAGCATGCATGACTGACCCGTAGAAGCAGGAAGGAGTTGACCTCCAACTTAAAAAAAGCACCTACTTGAACTGTTGTTCTCTTTATTTAACCTTTTTATTTGCGTCTAGCAGACACACAATGTTACATCAGTTTCAGGTGGACAACATCGTGGTTCAACTTCTTTCTATGTATGGATCGGTATTTTGCTGTTTCGTTAGGACACACATTTCATTGCTCCATCGTGTGCATTTTATAAACTGGTTTTCTACTAAAACCGAGGTTCCAGAATGACATCCTATACAGGGTCTAGGTCTGTATCCTGAGAGCTTCCCTCAAGGGAAATTACGTAGGAGTCTATCCTGTGCCTGTTTTGAGAGGAAAATTGGAGACTATATGTATTCTCAATAGGAGAGTCGTTGTTAAATGAGTTATGATGTATTCATACAATGTAATAATGTAATGGCATCCAAATTTTATTTATGAAGAATTTTTGTTAACATGGGAAGTGCTCACCAATATATAAAATTCCATGTATAAGTTCAACTATATAATCTACAATACATAGTCATATATTTAAAAAATTGGAATAAATAAAAATTGGAAAGAAATATTGAGGATTTCCTTTTTTCAGCTCTATTGAGCTATAACTGATATATAATATTGTGTAAGTTTAAGGTGTACAACGGGATGATTTGACACACATTTGTATTGTGAAATGGTTAACACCTCACATAATTACCACTTGCGTGTCTGTATATGGTGAGAACATTCAAGATCTACACTACCAGCAGCTTTCGAGTATGTAATACAGCATTGTTAATTAGATCCACCATGCTGTACTTTAGATCCCCAGAATTTCTCCATCTTAAAACTGGAAATTTGTACCATTTGACCAACATCCCCCCAATTACCCATCCCAAGCCCATGGCAATCACCATTCTACTCTGTTTCTACAAGTCCACCTTTTTAATTTTTTTTTAAAGTTCAGCTTTTTTAGATTTCCACATATGAGATCATACTGTATTTGTCTTTCTCCGACTTACTTCACATAGCATAATGCCCTGATGGTTCGTTCATCCATGTTGTCACAAATGGTAGGATTCCCTTTCTCTTCATAGCTGAATAATATTCCAATCCATACACACACACACACACGCACCACCACCACCACCACCACCACCACCACCAACAACAACAACAACAACAACAACGTCTTTATCTACTCATCCATAGACAGACACTCAGGTTGTTTCTGTATCTTTTGTGAATAATAGTGCAACGAACAGAGGCATACAGGTATCTCTTCAAGATCATGATTTTGTTTCCTTCAGATACACGCCCAGAAGTAGGATTGCTGGATAATATGGTAGTTCTATTTTTAATTTTTTAAAAAGTAATCTCTATACCCAATATGGAGCTTGAACTCATGACCCTGAGATCAAGAGTCACATGTTCTACCAACCGAGCCACCAGGTGCCCCATTTTTAATTTTTTTGATGGACTTCCATACTGTTTTCCACGGTGGCTGCACCGTTTTGCATTCCCACCAACAGTGCACGAGGTTCCCTTTACTTCACATCCTCGCCAACATTGTTATCTCTTGTCTGTTTGATAATAGCCTTTCTAACAGGTGTGAGGTAGATTGTGGGTTTTCTGTTTGTTTCAAGTTTTTATTTAAATTTTAGTTAGTTAACATATAGTGTGATATTGGTTTCAGGAGAATTTAGTGACTCATGACTTACATACAACACCCAGTGCTCATCACGGCCAGAGCCCTCCTTAATCCCCATCGCCCATGTATCCCATCCCCTGCCCACTCCCCTCCACCCAAAGGATACAAAAATACTGATTCTAAGGGGTACATGCACCCCGATGTTCACAGCAGCATTATCAACAATAGCCAAATTATGGAAAGAGCCCAAATGTCCATCAGCTAATGAATGCATAAAGAAGATGTGGTGCATATATACAATCAAATATTAACCATAAAAAATGAAATCTTGCCATTTGCAATGATGTGGATGGAGCTAGAAGGTATTATGCTAAGTGAAATAAGTCACAGAAAGACAAATACCATATGATCTCATTCATGTGATATTTAGGAAACAGATATTTAGGAAACAGGGGAAGGAAGAAAAAAACAAGGGGGAGAGAGGCAGGCAAACCGTAAGAGCTTATTAACTATAGAGAACAAACTGAGGGTTGCGCATTGTGGTTTTGACTTGTATTTCCCCACGATTAGTGATGTGGAGCATTACCTGGTGACCATCTGGATGTCTTCTTTGAAGAAATGTCCATTCAGGTCCTCTGCCCATTTTTTAATTGGACCATTTGATTTTCTATTGAGTTGTTAGGAGTTCCTTTTATATTCTGGATATTAAACCTTATCAGATACATGGTTACAAATGTCTTCTCCCATTCCATAGACTGCCTTTTCATTTCGTTGATTGTTTCCTTTGCTGTGCAGACGCTTTTAGTTTGATAAAGTCCTACTTGTTGGTTTTTGCTTCTGTTGCCTGTGCAGAGTCATATCCAAAAAATGTTGCCAAGACCACTTGATTATGGTGTATGATCCTTTTAATGTGCTGTTGAATTTGGTTTGCTAATATTTTGTTGAGATTTTTTGCACCTATATTTTTCAGGGATACTGTCTTCTCTTAAAGGTCTATCTTATCTTATAGTGTCCTTATCTGGCTTTGGTATCAATGTTATGCTGGCTTTGTATAATAAGCTTGGAAATGTTCCCTCCTAATTTTATGAGTTTGAGGATTAGTATGAATTCTTTAAATATTTGGTAAAATTCACCAGGGAAACTGTCTGAGCCTGGGCTTTTCTTTGTTGGGAGATTTTTGATTACTGATTCAATCTTCTTACTTATTTTCAGTATGTTTAGATGTTCTATTTTTTCATGAGTCAGTCTTCATAGGTTGTATATTTCTAGGATATGATCCTTCTCTTCTAGGTTGTCCAATTTGGGGTATATAATTGTTTTTTGTAGACTCATGATCCTTTGTATTTCTGTGGTATCACTTGCGAGATCTCCTCTTTCATTTCTGATGTCATTTTTGTTTTTTCGAAAAACCAGCTCTTAGTTTTCTTGCTCTTTTCTATCATTTTCCTGATCTCCATTCCATTTATTTCTGCTATAGTCTTTGTTATTTCCTTCCTCCTGCTAATTTGGGGCGTAGTTTGTTATTTTTCTAGTCCCTTGAAGTCCCAGGTTAGGGTGTTTGAGTTCTTTTTTTTTTTTTCCTTTTTTAAAAGATTTATTTATTTGAAAGAGAGTGTGTGAGCAGGGGGGAGGGGCAGAGGGAGAGAGAGAGAATCTCAAGTTGATTCCCCGCTGAGCGAGGAGCCCAACTCCCAGCTCCATCCCATGACCCTGAGTTCATGACTGAAATCAAGAGTTGGACACTTGGCCCACTGAGCCACCCAGGCACCCTAAGATCTTTTTTCTTAATGTAAGCATTTAACACTATAAACTTTCCTCTTAGAACTGTATGTGTTGCATTTCATGTGTTTTAATATGTTGTGTTTCTGGTTTTGCTCTAAGATATTTTGATTTCCTTTTTGATTTCTTCTTTGATTCATTGGTTGTTAAAGAGCGTGTTGTTTAATTCCCACTCATTTGTACATATTCCAATTTTCCTCCTCTTAATGATTTCTTTTTTTGTTTTATTTATTTGTTTGAGAGAGAGAGAGAGAATGAACAGGGTGAAAGGCAGAGGGAGAAGCAGACTCCCAGGATTCCGGGATCATGACCTGAGCTGAAGGCAGATGCCCAATTGACTGAGCCACCCAGGTGCCCCCTCTTAATGATTTCTAATTTCAATTATTGTGGTCAGAAAAGACACTTGGTATGATTTTAGTCTTCTTAAATCTGCTGAGACTGTTTTTTGTGACCTAACATATGGTCTATCCTGGAGAGTTTTCTGTGTGTACTTGACAAGAACGTGGATTCTGCTGTTGGATGGAATGTTCTGTATGCATCTGTTAAGTACATTTGTTCTGAAATACGGTTCAAGTCCAATGTTTCCCTGATTTTCTGTCTGTCTGCTGATGAGAGTGGGGTACCGAAGTCCCTTACTGTTACCGTATTGTCTATTTCTCCCTTTAGATCTGTTAGTGTTTGACTAACATATACAGGCTCTCAACGTCAGGTGCATAGATATTTACAATTATTTTATCTTCTGGATGAACTGACCCCTTTATCATTGTACAATGACCTCGGTCTGATCATTGCTTTTGGGTTAAATTCTATCTGATGTAAGTACAGCTACCTGCCACACTCCTTGGGTTTGCAGCTGCGTGGAGTCTTTTTCTGTGCCTTGACTCTGAGCCTGCGTGTGTCCTGAAAGCTCAAGTGATTCTCTTGTAGGCAGTCTATAGCTGGTCTCCTTCCAAATCCATTCAGGCACTCTATGCCTTTTGACTGAAAAATTCGATCCATTTACATTGAGAGTAATTGTTAATCGGTAAGGACTACCAATGTCATTCATTGTTTTGTGATGCTGCACAGTTTCCTGTTTCTTTCTTTCTCCCTTGGGGCCCTCCCTTGTGAATGGAGGATTCTTTTGTTTATCTACTACAGGTTTGGCTTTGTGGTTAATGAGGCTTACAGAAAAAAGAAAAAGAGAAAACCCATCATAGATCTAACAATCAGCCGTACTCTGAAAACAACATCACTTTGATACGATCCAACATTCGCTCTTCTTTTCCCTCCCCTTCCCTGTTTTTGAAGTCAAAATTTGTATCTTTTTCTACTGTCTGTCCATTAACAAATCATCGTAGCTACAGTTATTTTTAATACTTTCATCTTTTCGTTTCTATACTGGAGTGAGAACTCTTTGCCAGAGTTAACACACAACCATATTACAGTACGAGAGGGTTTTGGATACAACCCCATACTTGTGTTTGCCAGCACATCATGTGTTTTCACACGTTTTCATGTTGCTAACTACTGTCCTTTTATCTCAGCCTGAAGAACTTCAGCATTTCTTGAAAGGCAGGTCTGGTTGGAGGTCTCCGTCTGCTTCTGTTTGTCTGGGCACATCTTCCTCTCCATTTCCGAAGGACAGCTATGCCAGGTAGAGTATTCTTGGAGGCAGTTTTTCCCTTCCGCATCTCAGTTTTCCTGCTCTCTCCTGGCCTCAAGGTTTCTGCTGAGAAATCCACAGAGAGCCTCATGAGTTCCCCTTGTAAGAGGTAAGTTTCTCTTCTCTTGCTGCTTTTAAGATTCTCCCTTTGATTTTATTTTAATGTGTCCTGGAGAAGGTATTTTTAAGTTGAATTTATTTAGGGACGCAGGACATTCATGAACTCAGATATCCTTATCCCTCCCCAGATTTGGGAAGTTCTCAGCCACTGTTTCTTTACCCAACTTCTGTCCCCTCTCCATCTCGTCTCTGGGACTCCAATAATTTGCAGCTTGCTTTTCTTGATGGTATCTCATCATTCACATAGGCTTTCTTCACTCTTTTTTGGTTCTTTCTTTCTTCATTCTCCTCTGACTGAATAATTTCAAATTCCTGCCTTCGACGTCATAGATTCTTTCTCCTGACCTAGCCAGTCTGCTGGCGGTGTTCTCTCCTGCATTTTCATCTCATTCATTGAATTCTTCAGCTCCAGAATTTCTGTTTGGGTTTTTTTTTTTTTTTTTTTGATGATTTTTATCTCTTTCAAACTTCTTAATTTGTTCATGGAGTCTCCTGATTTCATTGAATTGTCTTTGTTTTTTCTTATGCTCATTGAGATTCCGCAAAACAGCTATTTTGAATTATCAGGTAAATCACAGATCTCCACATCTGTGGCATCTTTAGTTACTGGAAAATTATTGTGGTCTTTTGGTGGTGTCATGTTTCCTTGATTTTTCATCCTCCTTGAAGTCTTGCATTGCTATGTTCACATTTGAAGTAGTCACTTCTTTTGGTCTTTACTGTCTTTGGGAGAGAAATGCCTTCTGTCAGCCCTGCTAGGGATTTGGATGCTTTCTCGGGCCTCCTATGCATACACCTGCTCCATATTTCTTGATCCCTCTAATGGCAAAATTCTTAGGCTTGTAAACCTTCTCTCCATCCTGCAGTGCCTCAGGCCAGATGCTGACAGCCTCTCTTTTGCTTTCCCGGGGGTGGTGCTAATTCTCAGGTTTATGGTCTCTCCCAAGCCTGCAGACTCAGGATGGCTTTCTGTATATGCTCACTAGCTATCTGCAGGAGTCAGTCTCCCCATTCAGAGTGTGGCCAGGGAACTGGCCATGGAGGAGGGATGCGTGTGGGTGAGGCAGATAGAGTGCTGGCAGTACCCATGGGCCAGCTGGGGGATCCATGGATGAGGTGTCCCAGCAGTTTGCACCCGGGCCTCCTGATGAAAACCTGGCATGGTTAGTAGGCTCTCTCTTTGATGCCATCTGAGCCCTGGCTGTGGTTTTCCCAGCCACTCACCACCCACAGTCACGCAGCTCACGACTTAGCACTCTGGAGGGAGCGAGAGGGGGATGGGCCTCGTCGGCAGCATCTGCACAGCTGGGGGACCCAGATGCTCACTCACACACTCACTTCCCCCCACAGGAGAAACCATGGCTAAGAATGGCCATCTTGACCTGAGCTGTGCTGCTGGGTAGTGGCAACGCTGCTGAACGTTTCCTCTTCCCTTCCCCAGGGCACCCCCAGACTCAGACCCTTTTGTTCCTTTGGTACCTGGAGCTTCTCCGCTGGGCTCCTGGCTGTCCACTAGGTTTTCTCTCTCATGCATGGGTGATTGTCTAGACAGTGTTCTCCAGGGGTCCCAGGACCATGGCCAAGAGGGGCTGGAGCTGGGTCACGGGCCACTTCAGGGTACACGGCTGGGACCAAGGTCTGTGGACCTCTGACACAAGGCTCCCCTGGGTCCCTTAGCAGACAGTGCTGGGTCCCCAGCTCCCACAACACACTCTTGTCCATGGTGCATGTTGAGTTGCTGCTGACAGGGGTACGAGCAATAAGGGGCCTTATTTGGTCCCTTGTCAGTCACTGTCCAGATTTTCCTCCAGTGTTCACATTATAAATACTCGATAAATAGATATTCTCTATACATTAGGAATTAGAAAAAACATTATTCATGGAAATTTTTGCTCATATCAGTTGTTCTTTCATTTGTCAGAATCATCAGCCGCATTAGACACACACCTACTATTTGTTTGTTAAGTGGCTTGTTTTCCACAGGTCGCTGAACTCTTCGATGCAGATGAGCACGTTAGGAAGGTGCTTGATACACGGTACTGTGTTACGCACAAGGAAGCTACGAGGATGGG
Organism: Ursus maritimus; assembly: GCF_017311325.1. Lineage (NCBI taxonomy): Eukaryota > Metazoa > Chordata > Mammalia > Carnivora > Ursidae > Ursus > Ursus maritimus. Next base: position 32,027,218 of record NW_024425675.1, on the reverse strand, counting down.
CAACACAAATTTTACTCTGACACACAAATTTGGTACTGTATTTCTCTAAGTGCATTTTTTCACATTTTAACTTCTCTGTAATACATTGTATCTTGAAATGATAGCTTGTCATAAGTCTGGCTGGCAGAGTTTTTCCTTTCTTTGTGACTCACACGGCTGTCCCTGTGGTTGAAGCCATCTTAGATCCCATGAAAAATGGAGATCATTCCTTACTGGCTTTCTTATGTGCTTTGAGAAGCACTAATGGAGATAGACTTTTCAGTATGTGCTCTGCTCAATCTTCTGGGATAAATAAAAAGCAAAAATCTTTTCTCATAACCCAAAGTCTGCTTTTTTTAAAAGGATTTTATTTATTCGAGAGAGAGAGAGACAGTGTGTGTGTGTGTGTGTGTGTGTGAGCACAAGCAGGGGGAGGGGCAGAGGGAGAAGCAGACTTCCCACCGAGCAGGGTGCCTGATCCCAGGAGCCCGAGATCATGACCTGAGCTGAAGGCAGACGCTTCACGAACTGAGTCACTGAGGCGCCTCTCCAAAGTCTGCTTTTTATCCCCATATCCTGCACATGTTTTTAGGTAATGAAACTTTTGTTTCAAAAAAATTGATTTATGCATATTCACAACTTGTGGCGGTTACCAAAAGGTGATATTTTTTAAAAATGTCATCCCAAATCCCACCATTAAGAAATAAACAGAACTGACATTTGGCGAACATTATTTTAGGGGCCTCTAGAAAAGCAGTTTTCCTCTGTAAAGTCCCTAAATACATGCAATGTTCCATTTACGGGGTCGCTGTTTAGGGACGTGAGTTACCCTGGTGCAGGATCGCGGACCTCTCCCTACACGTCGTCACTAGTGCTTGCACCTCCTGGACGTTTCCCTCTGCGTCTGATGATGTCAGCCCTTCCCCCGGGCCATCGAGCTTGGCTCTTCTGTCACTGTCTGTGGATAAAAGATACTCCTCGGCAAAGTTCTGCTCCACCGATTCATCGTCTCTCAGCTCCACGTCCCTTCCTGTTGCTTTCGCATCTCATTTTCGAACTTCCGTTTTACCGAATTCATATAATTAGGTATTTCCCTAGTAAGCAAGAGTTTACTTCTTTGTTTTTGTGGTACATTTCCCAGCCTGGGTTGTTGGTCTTTTGCACACTAAGATCCCTCTCCGGTTTGCTTGCCATGCACTCGGGCGGCTTTGTGGTTGCTCTCATACACGTGGGTGACGAGACCGGCCTTCCCTCCATCGAAGCATGAGACATGGCTGTGTCCCAGCCCAGGGTACGCGTGCACACATGCAGAGCAAGTGGCTTCGGTAGAAAAAGCGTCGTGGGCTCCGAGGCACCTTCCTGGAGGTCTGGGCCCTGTGTTCTCGGCTGATATCCAGGTAATCACCTCTGTGAGGGCTGCCCTGCCCCCAGCCAGGTGTTCCCACACTCTGGTGAGTCAGGATGTTTCTCCAACCCAGCAGAAAGCTCTGGAAGCCAGCAAGCCTCAGGGCTCATCCTGGGCTGGCAAGTACCGGAAGTGGCACACGGGGCTTCTCCTCCCGAGGACTGTCCTCCCCTCTCCTGCAGGCTCTGCTCAACCGGACCGTCCACTTCCCCACAGTTGTTGGGCATTAGCGAGAGAGCTCAGGTTGCTCCTTACCATCGAGGGACAGGGCCAGAATCCGAGGGTGCGCCGCGTGGCTCCCTCTGTCCTGGGCCCCAGTGTTCACATCTATGGGTCAAGGTTGGTCCACTTTCCTTCTCTGGCCGGTTGAGTTTACGACTCTGCTCCTCGGGAAGGCATTGCAGGAAGAGATCCGTCATATGGGCCTGGAACTGACGTGCTGTCGGCGCCCCACGGCCTCCAGCACAGGGATGGGCACATGGCACCTCACTCTGCAAATACTGGCTGACGGTTTTAGAGAAGCTGCTTCCTCCTCCGGCAGGCATCTTTCTAATTTTGGCGCTGACTCATCGCTGCACGGTCACATGATGTCTGTGTCCAATTGTGTCCCCTGATTTTGACATGGCACCTGGTGGTACAGCCTGTCTGCTCCTGCCTCTGCCAGCCACAAGCAGCTGTTACAGTCACCTTGGAAAGCTCCTGAATCCCTGGAATACTTTTATTTGGCTTTAAAGTTTCCAGAACAACACATCTGTGTAGGATGAGGACCTGGAGGGACAGCATAAATTAATATTACACATCCCGAGCCTGAGCGAGGGGAGCGTCCCTGGAATCTTGAGTTTTCAAGTATTTCCTCTGCTGAACTAGTCAACATAACCAATTAATCTCTTTAAAAGACATCCTTAAAGATTAAACATAAGAATCCTGGTTTACATTAGGGCTGTTAGTGCTGCACATCGTGTGGGTTTCAACAAACATATGATGACAGTGTCCACCATTGTGATGTCACACACAGTGGTTTCACGGCCCTGAAAGGTCTCCGTGCTCTGCCATCCCACCCACCCTGCCAACACCTGGCGACTGCTGATCTTCTTACTGTCTCCGTGGTTTTGCTTTCTCCAGAAAGTCATAGTCGGAATCACACAGTATGGAGCCTTCTGAGATTGGCTCCTTCCTCTTAGCGATAAGCATTTAGTGTTGGCCCATGTCTCTTCACGGCTTGAAGTCTCATTTCTTTTCAGCACTGGAATAACATTCCGTTTGTCCGGATGGACCACAGCTGACATCTCCATCACCTCTTGCAGGACATCTTGGTTTCTACCAAGTTCTGGCAGTTTTGGACGCAGCTGCGGTAAACACCTGCGGGCAGGTTTTTGTGTGGACACACGTTTCCAGCTCTTGGGTAAATACCGAGGAGCACAATTGCTGGATCATATGGTGAGAGTATGTTTAGTTTTGGTGATTAGTTTTGAATGTTGACAACATGTCAGTTGTAACAAACGTACCATCTGGTGGGGATGGTGATAATGTGGGAGGCGGTGCCTGTGGGGGGATGGGGGGCGGTATAGGGGAAATCTCTGTACCTTCCTCTCGATTTGCCATGAACCTAAAACTGCACTAAAAAAAAAGTCTTTAAAAAACCCTAAAAACAGAAACAAACATCAATTTTGTTTAAAAGATGGTTTCAACGAACACTTTTATTGACTTATCATTTATTCACATTGAAGACTTAAGAAAAACAGGGTTCCTTGGAAATGCAAACCAGGCAGGCCACAATTATTAAGGACACTTGCCTCTCGTTATTGAGTTCAGTTGACATCTGTGGCAGCAGAGAGGAAAAACCCTCTTTGAACCTCCCCCTCAAAATAAATGAAGCCCCAAAGTGGAAACAAGCAAGGTGTCCACTGGCAGACCGACAGATAACCCCAACGTGGCAGGGACGCACAATGGCATGGGTACAGGGTTGAAGAGGAAGGGAATTCTGGCTCCTGCCAGCACAGGGCTGAGGCTTCAGACATGTGGCTGAGTGACATGTCAGTCACAACAGGACACATACTGCACGGCTTCCCTTATATGAGCTGGCTGGAGCCCTCGAGTTCACAGAGGCAGCAAGTAGAGGGAATGGGGACCTAGAATTTTGGGGCCACAGAGGTTCGGTTTTGCAAGCAAAGGAGCTCTGTGGCTGGGTATGGGGACGGCTGCACGACAGGGGATGACCTGGGCCCTGGCTGTCTTGACCGCTGGGCTCCATTTGGTGTCACTGACCACTCCCACCTCTCCGAGCTTCCTCCCCAGTTGACCCTCCTTCCACAGCGGCTTTGGACTTTGACCCACGGCCTTGGCTTTTCCCTCGGAGTCCTACTGGCCTGACCCTTGGGTGTATGTGGTCCCCAGGGGTTTTCCTCGGAGTTCTCCACTTCTCACCCTCTACACTGACCACATCGTGGATTCAATCTGTACTTCCCGCTCGGAACTCTGAGAGAGGGCGCAGACGGCCACTGGGTCTCCGCCTGGGGGGCTCATGGGCTCCCCAAACTCAATGCCCACAACCTCCTTTATGTATGACGTTTTCTCCCTGTCCCCACCCCAAATATTCTCTCCACTCTCCTGCTTCCTGCTCTGCGCCCCAGGACACTAGCCCAGGTGCACTGGACCTGCCAGCCCCTCTGGCTCCGGGCTCAGCCTCAGGGGCAGCAGATCAGAAGGCAGGAGCGGGAGGCTGGCAGGGCAGTCCTACCAGGTGTCCCCCGGAGCTGACAGCCCTGGTCATGCCGCTCCTTCTGCTGAGGGCCCTGATGACCCCGGGGCTCCTGCACCAACCCTTTATTAAGCCTCCCCCCAATCACGCAGTCTGAGCTACCGGGTCTTTCCTCCCTCCCACCACCGCGGTAGCCCACGCAGTGGGTGAGCATGATGGATGATGCTTGTCCAGCTGTCCCAGCTCTCCCTGAGGTCTTACAGCCTAGGCTCCTGCAATGACACCCGCTCCCCAGGCACGCGTGGGCCAGGTGCCCCAGCCTGCTGAGTAGTTCACCCTCCAAACTGAAGCGGCCTGACTTGCCCCTTATCCCCCCGCGGCTAACTTACCCTGGGCTCCCAGGGAGGTGGGGGTTTGGGGGCCAGGGGTTGGGGGCGGGGAAGCCCCCATGGCCCGCCCCCACCAAGTCGGCCGGCTGGACCTAGCTTCGAGCTCCCCTCCAAACCCTGCGGGCTGACTCCCGGCACAGAGCTCCCATCCGCCGACACTCACCCACAGTCCCTCTGACTGGCTCCCTCCGGTCAGTCTACGTGTTACTGGACCCATGTCGTGCAACAGAGGCAAACAAGTGAGAAGGAGGTCGTTAGGCCCGAACCCAGCTCGCTGTCCCAACGAAGAGTGGGACTCTGCACACAGGCTCCCGCAGAGGGAGAGCGCGGTCTGAAAACAGAGCAGAGGGACCGCAGGACCCCCAGCAGCACCGGCTGCTGGGACTGAGGCCCCGGACAGGTTGTCCCTCCAGCCGCAGGACCACCCAGCCCCGGCGGCGCCCTGGCCCCGGACTTCCAGCCCGCGAGTCTGCCGGAGGCTGAGCTTTTGTTGCTTAAGCCTCCCGGTTGGTGGTACTTAGTTACGCAGCGGAGCCAAGCGAGGCAGCGCAGTAGGCACGCGGCACCCCGGGACCGAGCGCAGGGCGGAGGGGCGGGGAGGGAAGGCACGAGGCGCAGGCAGTGACCCCGGGCGGCACAGACACGGGCAGGTGCTTGGGGATGAAGACGCCGGTGGGGCCGAGGGGCGCAGGTGGCGCAGGGCTGCAGGAGGTGAGAGCAGGGCGGCTCCCCCGCGCCGGGAGTGGCCGGGCCCCAGAGGGCGGCGGGGCTTGGGGAGGTCAGGGTGGGGCGGGCGGGGCCGGCGGGGAAGCGGCGGGCTCTGCGCTCACACATCCGCCAGCGCACTGCACATGGGCTGTGACGGAGAGATTGACGACCTAAACCGCTAAAACATAGAACCGTCATTTACCGGGCGGATGAAGGTGTTTCCTTCGAAATCAGTCAAGTGTCTTGGAAGGCCTGGATACAGACGGTGGCTGGAAGCCCACGTCGCGCCCCCACTGCGGAGGGGGCCAGGCCCCGCCCACCGCGTCTCTCGGGCCGCCAGGCGCCACCTGCTTCTGCAAATAAAGCTTAGCGGCCGCGGGGCCACCTCGCGAATTTCGGTGCCGTCTGCGGTTGGTTTTGCAGGCCGGGCTCAGCTGAGGTGTGCCAGAGGCCACAGTTACTCTCTGGGCCTTCCAGGAGAATCTGCCACTTCCTGGACCAGACCACACTCAGAGGTCGGGGCTCTGCCCTCGGCTGCCCTGGCCGGCGCTGAAGCTACGATTCCACTTACAGAAACGGACAGTGTAAGGGTGATATGCTGTGCACGTGATTCTCAGCTCGACCAGCTGCCAGCCCTGTGCCGCTGGACTTGGGGCCACGTGGCAGTGGGCTCTCTGGTCCTGGAGAAGACCCGGCCTTGCACGCCACGGCTTGCACTGGCATTTCCAGGAGAAGCCACCTGCCCTGTCTGGTGGCGTTTTCTGGGGGCTCAGCGTGTGGCTGGAGCCAGCTGACTGCAGAGGACCCAAACCCACCTTCTTTCCACTCTGGGTGCTGCTCTGGGGAACGGGCCTGGCCTGACATACAGCCGCTCATTCTTTGGCTCTCTCTGTCCCTTAGCTTGAATTTGTAGGTGAATTCTCCCAGACATCGCCTTGAGGGGAGTGTGTGGGGCGTGCCCTGACTGTCGCAGACAGTCCCCTTCTCTAATGGGAGTCTCCTTACCTGGTCAGAAAACATCCCCACCGCACCTCGGCAGCGGAGTGCATGGAGCAGGTGTCCGGGACGTCATGCAGTCTCTTGTATTAGCCAGGGTTCTGGGTCTGTATGACACAGAGAGGAGATTTACTATGGGAATCAGCTCATGAGATCCCGGAGCCTGAGAAGTCCCATGAACTGAGGTCTGCAGCTGGAGACCCAGGGGAGCCCATGGTCCAAGGCCTGAGAACAGGGGCGCAGGCTTGAAGGCTGGGAGACGGACACCCAGCTCAGCAGAGAGAGCGATTCTCCCTTCCTCTGCCTCTTTGTTCTATTTGAGCCCTCAAAGCTTTGGACGACGTCCCCCATCGGTGATCTTTACTCAGCCCACCAATTCAAGGCCAGAAAGGCACTCAGGCACATCCAGAAGTAATGTTTCACTAGCCGTCTGGGCGCCCTCAGCCCTGCCAAGGTGATACATCACATTAACCTTCACACGTGACAAGGACAAGTTCTCTCCCAGACCCCCTCAGCCATCATTGCCCGACCCCTCTCGGAGCCGTCCGCCCGCACAGGTGTGGCCAGCTGCCGCCCCACACCTGCACCGGCTGTCTCTGCAGCTGCACTACCAGGCTGCACGGGTCTACCCGCTCACGCCCTGCGGGCACGCTCTGGTTCACTCTCGTCCTCTGGCTCCTGGTGCAGAGCACACGCTTGGGAGAGCATCACACACGTTTGTGGAGATAACGCCGTGACCCCTGACAGCAGGTTCCTGCTCCTTCTGTTCCGGGGCTGGGGAGAAAGCTGTCGTCCTAAAGGGTGAGTGTGCGGCAGGGGGAGGCGCACATGGCGGAGAAAGGGGGGGAGGAGGGGGAAGGGGAGGCCGTGGAAAGGCCCCACCGGGACCCCAAGTGGAGGGACAGCTCAGTACTCCCGGGTGCAGCCAGATGGAAAGGCAAGGGGCCCAAAGCAAAGGCGGTGAAACCGTCAGGAAGGTCAGACTGGCATGTGGGACCAGCGAGGTTCCCACAGCACCCAGGGCATTCCGCAGGGAAGAACGTGGTGGCAGTGTCACGGCTCCCGAGCTGACCCAGGAGATTCCTGCAGCAGCGCGCTCCTGTCGCACACGGGTGGAGAGCGCCCAGAACGGAAAGCACACAGTTTTGTCTTTGAAGGATGCGGGTGTCATTTCCACAAGAAACCCTGTCTGGATGCCCCTCTGAGCCGCCCTGTCACCTCAGCAATGCTTGGGGTGCACAGCACTCTCTGAATCACTGGCCTTCTGTCCACACCGCTCCTGAGCCCCAGGCGACAGACGCCCGCGGAGGATGGATGTCTCAGCCCCTCGGTGGGAGCTGCCGTCTACATGGCAGAGCTTCCAAGAATCTGATACAGCGAGTCAATTATGAAATACCAGACTTCAAACTCACATGGGAAAAACGTAATCACTTTTAAAAGAGAGAGCAGACGTTTGTCCTGGGGCAGAGAGTAATAAGTAAATAATTGGATACTGGGTTCTAAGTTCGCTGGGCAGTACCAGTGCAAGGCCGTCACAGCTCAGAGCCGCTGGCGGTTAATAACGGAACAGGAGCACGGCAAGAGCCCTCCAGGGCCGAGGGTGCTCACCGGCTCGGAGGCTGAACCCGAGCCCCTGCTCCTGCTTCTCTGTAGGAAACTGGAAACAGTTTTGTTTTTGTCTTTGTTGATTCTGTCCAGTTAGCCGCCGTAGAGCACATCACTAGCTTTTGATGCCGCGTTCCATGATTCCTTAGTGACGTATGACACCCAGGGCAACGGTTTTGAGGCGTTTATCTGACAGATACTTCAGGACCGGCCCCTGAGCCTGAACTGTCAGAGCCGAGACGAAGGAGCAGTGGAGACAGAAGGCCACTCCTTCGCACAGGAAGCCGGGCAGGTGTCAGGAAGAAAACCACCTTCTGAACCTGCCACCAACTTCAAAGTGGATGTGCCCCAAAGGCCCCTAAGAAGTTGGCTGGAGCGCACGTTTGCTCATTGAAACCATGTCATAAACGGGACGTAGGTTGGGGGCCCACCACAGAGACCCATCCTCCACACACCCGCGCTGCCGTGTGGCCAAGGTGCAGCCCGCACGGTGCTCAGCGAGCCTCCAGCAGCCTGTCCGGGAGGCCCACCCAGCCGCGGCAGGAGGGTCAGCGGTGCCCAGCTCAGCTCCTCCCAGCCCTGCCTCACTTGTCCCAAGAGGAGCCATGCCCAAGAACACTCCCCAGCAAACATCCCTTCCAAGCAAATCTCAGAGTCTGCAACTCCCTGGACGGGTGGGGGCTGCGGGGCGTCCAGTGAGCAGATGGGGCCATCACAAAGGTGTGAGCAGCGTTAAGAATGACACCAAAGAAGAGTGAAACCCAGTGGTGGGCAAGGCAGCAATTTCAGGGAACCTGAGCCATCGCGGTCCTGCAGAGGCAAGAGGAAGAAGAGAGAGCGACAAAGAGAGTGGAGGCCTCCTGCATGCTCCTGGCTCTCCTGATCTCCTGCCTTCTCCCCCACCGGCTGAGCCAAGCCAGAAGGCAGAGGGTGCGGGCGGGTCAGCCCCGCGCACTGCACAGAGCGGTGCCTTCTGCATGGCGTGGGTGGACAATGACCAGCACGGGGATGTGTGCACTGATTCTGAAAAGGGTGAAGATAACGTTGGGCAGCACATTACCTGTGGCAAATCCGAACACCTGAGAACACCTGAAGAAGGCTCCTGGGGACCCTCCTGCGGGCATCGTTGCTGTCGATTGCCTGGAAAGGGAGACAGAGAGGAAGAAAGAAAGTGGCACAGAGGCAGGCAGGGAGGCAGAGGGAGAGAGGAGGACTCCAGTGCGTGGAGGAGGGAGCAGAAGACAACGTCCCAGGCATTGACCAGGGCTTCCTGGTCTCCAGAGGCGTGCAGGGGACTCTCCCCACCTCAGGGGCAGCTTCGACATCCATCCCAGGATCTCAGAGCCCTTCACAAGGAATTGATATCATCCACCATTAAATAGAGAAAGAGGAGGAAAATGGAAACATAGCCATTTCCCCAAAGGTGAAAACCTCATCCGTGCCCAGACCTGGGATAGGATAAGGACCCAGATTTTAGGTCACGAGTGTCCCTTTCTCTCTTAATATCCACAGATCAACAAAAGAAAGCCTTCAGGGTACCTAAGGGAAAGAGAGCAAGTGAATCCTCTTCCAAATCTGATCTGAAGTCTACCTCCACGATCAAATGTGGTAGAGCTGAGCCGTGCATGCTAAGGGAATACTTTGACATTAAGCTCTTTAGAAAAGGTTTTTTAAAAGTACCTGGAATGCATCAGGGTTTTAATTTTGACAGTAAGGATACATTTGGCATTACAGTTTGGACTGTGTGATTTGTAAATAATAATTAACATAGAGGCACTTTTGAAGCACTTATGATCACCAACATTTTGTTTATTCATTCAGCTTTCCATGCTGTCTGTTGTATGCCATGCACCATTCTGGGCTCTTAGAAGGTGTTTATGAGTTGGTGGCATTTTGTGATGGAAACCCTATAAGACACTTGTTGAAGAAATACTTTCAAATGATAGCTAGGCTGAGACAGAAATACCTATCATATTATGTAAAAACAAATCGGCAGAATAATAGGTAATGAGACTTTATTTTTGTAAAACAGAAATGTATACTGTGGATTTTTATTTTATTTTAGTTTAAAAGATTTTATTTATTTATTTGACAGAGAGAGAGCAAAAGCAGGGAGAGCTGCAGAGGAAGAGGGAGAAGCAGACTCCCCACTGAGCAGGGAGCCCAACGTGGAACTCGATCCCAGGACCTTGGGATCATAACCCGAGCTGAAGGCAGACACTTAGCCACCTGAGCCACCCAGGTGCCCCCACTGTGGCTTTTTAAAATAATAGCCATCTACTTGAGTGTATGGTATCTCTTACTTTTAAATTATTAAATTTATAATTTTAGAAGTCTACACATCAAGTAACTAGAAAAAGAGCAAACTAAGCCCAAAGTTAGCAGAAGGAATGAAATAATAGAGATTAGAGAAGAATAAAATAGAGAACAGGAAACAATAGGAAAGATGAACAAAACCAAGAGTTGTTTCTTTGAAAAGATATACAAAATTGGCAAACATCTAGCTAGACTAATCATTAAACAAAAAAAACCAAATCAACAAAATTATGAATAAAAGAGGAAACATAACAACTGATACCACAGAAATACAAAGGCTAAAAAGAGACTCTAACAAGAACAGTTATATGTCAAGCAATTGGACATCCTAGGAAAAAATGGATAAATTCTAGAAACATACAACCTACCGAAACCGAATCCAGAAGTAGTAGAGAGTCTGAACAAGAACACTGAATTCGTAATCAAAAACATCCCAAGAAACAAAAGTCCAGGACCAGATGGCTTCAGTGGTGAATTCTACCACACATTTAACAAACCAATCTCTCTTACACTTTCCCAAAAATTAGAATAAGAGGAAAACTCCCAAACTCACTTTACAAAGCCAACATTACCTTGATACCAAAGTCAGATAAGGACACTTTAAGAAAAAAACAACAGGCCACTATCCCTGTTTATAGATGCAAAAATTCTCAACAAAATGGTAGTAAAACAAATTCAACAGTGCATCATAAAAATCATGTACCAAGGGGTACTGGCTGGCTCAGTCAGTAGAGCATGCAATTCTTGGTCTTGGTGTTATAAGTTTGAGCCCCATGTTGGGTGTAGAAATTACTTTTTTAAATTTTTTTTAAAAATTGCTCAGCATTATTAAAAAAAAAAAAAAGAATCATACACCATGATCAAGTGGTATTTATCCCTGGGATGCAAGGATGGTTCAATATATGCAAATCAATAACAATATACCACATTAACACAACAAAGGATAAAAATCATATGAACATCTCAATAGATGCAAAAAAGCATTTGACAAAATTTAACAGCTGTTTATGATAAAAACTATTAACAAATTAGCTATAAAAGGAATAAACCTCAACATAATAAAGATAACATGACAAACCCACCACTAACATCATCCTCAGTGAGGAAAGGTTGAAAGCTCTTCCTCTGAGATCAGGAAGAAGACAAATGGTGCTTTTTTTCTGTCCAGATCTTTTTCTATGCTTTTACATAAGTAATTTTTTAAAACAAAATGCTATTGTATTATGCTTACTGCTTGATCACATTTTTTTAAGATACTATAAACATTTTCCTGTATCAGTTTATATAAATCTACATTATTCTTTTGAACAGATACATAATATTCTCTTATTCAGATATATCCTAATTTATTTAACCCTTCTCTAGTGATAGAAATTTAAAATATTTTAACAAATTTTCTATAATAAATAATGCTTCCATGGGCAACTTACAAGCCTCTCAGTTCATCTGCATTCCTGTCTTTTCCTTGAAATATGATTGCTAGGTTTATGCATCTAAGAAATCTTGCTGGACTAGCATATTGCTTCTGATTCAACAGAATAATGCCAATATTATTGGCAATAACGCCATGTAACAAATTACCTCGACCCTTGCTTCCCCTGCTCATGTGTCTGCGTGCCTGGCTTGCCTGCATGTCCGCAGATTGACTGGGTGGGTGATCTTGGCTGGCCCTGGCTGGGAGGTCTGGGCCGCTCTGCTGTGCTTGCATATATACAGACCCCTAGCAGGGCGGCCCTGGCACGTTCTCCACGTACAGCGAGAGGTGCAAGAGGGAGGGCAACTCCCATCGCACACCTCTCAAGCTCCTGCTTGCACTTTGCCGACATCCCACAGACTGCCGTAAATCACACGCTCGAGCCTACACTTGCATGTGCCACAAGTCCTGAGGCACGGGGCACTGATTTAGGGAGGGGTGTGGAATTAAGGACGTTTGTGCTATGTGCCACCCAGATAGTGTGAGCAAATTGAGAGTCCCCCAATACCAAACAGAAAAGATCATGCACTCCACCACGGGCTTACTAACATGGGATATTACCAACTTTTCCAATCTTTGCTAATCTAGTAGGCAAAGAAAAGCATACTAATAGTTGCTTCAAGTTTTATCTCCCACACTGCTAGTAAGCTGTGTTTTATTTCTATATGCATACTGGCTATTTCTATTTCTTCTGTGAATTGCCTCTTCATATACTGTTTCTATTTATTGTTTTTTTTTACGACGTTTAATTTTTTTTCAGAAAAGCAAGGACCCAGTTTTCTTTCCCTAGACCACAGTTTTATTTATAGGGGTGAAATGGAGAATAAAACAACTTTTCGGGTAATTCAAGCAAATAATATCTGCACAATGCACTCAATTATCTGGATATTCCAAGGACAAATTTTGATATGAATTATCTCCGTGATTTCTTTAGTCCTCTGCTTTACTTTGTGGCTTCATCCATGAAAAGTTAGATTATTTCCATTGTACTTAGACCAAAGAATGTAAAAATAAAACATTGCTTCCATTTTGTCCTTAACAAAACCAAAATCTAACACTAGAAACTAATTCCACCTCTTCTATTTTCAGTAGGTGTGTCTAACAAAGCCTTTACTAATTTTACCTAAAATCTTCCAAGGCTTTGTATTTGGACATGTTCTTTTTGGCCATTTTGCTGAATGAATGAGTCAAGTTGGAAAGAAAAATGGGTCTCAAATCATCCGTGTCCTGGATGGAATCCTCTAAACTATCATCTCTTCCTTTGGCAGGTCAGGCATGACCCTCAGAGAAATTTGTGGCCAGGAGTGGAGGCACTGCCCAGATGTCAGAGAAGGGCAAAAAGCAAAAGGATAGGCTATTCCAATACGGGAAATAAAAATAATAGAAGATGCAATCATTTACATGGGTTATAAATTTCCCTCTAGAAATGAAAAGAATCAAATTGAAATAATTGAAATAAATTTGGGGGCGAAAATGACTACATGTAAATCAACTTTTAAAATTCAATCGCATGCGTATATACTAGCAACAATGACCAAGTAGAAAATACGGAAAGAGAGAAGAGAGGGAGAGCAGGCATGAGTGTGCTACACTTCTGGACAGGATCTAAAAATATAAAACATCTTTGGAAGTTTTACAGAAAAAGGTGAATAGCTTATGTGACAAAAATTGCCAAGCATCTTTATGAGATTAGGAAGTCCTTCTGTTTCTAATAATGACTAATAAGATCCAACCTGCTCACAGGAGCAACTACAGCATTCAGAGATCTTCAAAAACGCCTGCCTACAGGACCAGAGATGAGGAGCCTGCAGCGCGGGCAAGTCCACACCAGAGGGACCTTGTGCGAGTCAATGCCTCTCTCTACAGGCTTTACAGAGGGCCAGTGCAATGAGCAGGGTGCACAGCCCCCAAGAGTGCTGGGGGGAAAACCCCACTCTTTATGGCTTGGAGTACTAGACAAGAATCCAGGGAAACCATGAGAGAGAGAGAAAGAGAATCCCAGAAGGGGAATCCAGAGAGGGCATCCTCAGTCTTGTCTGTCTCTGAACTACACATGTGTGGGGCAGACTCTAAGAATATTTGCTAAAGAGAGGAAATCTGAACAAAGACTGGTTTGCAGCCTCACAAGATGATTGCCTATTGATACCAAGAAACAGCACTCCCCAGAGAAAATAAACAGAATCCTAAAGTAGTGCAGCGTTTAAAGATTCAATTTTTACAGATTCAAGATACTCAAGAGCACCAAGCTGGATACATACAAACGAGGCTGTGCTGAGACATCGTCAAATGGCTGAAGCCAAATATGGAGACTAGACCTTGAAATAACAAGAGAAATGCAACATGTTAAATATGGGGAGCCACAATTCAAATAGTGGCTGACGTTTCATGGATATGAATGGGGCCAGGAAGAGTGCCGAAAGGAGAAAGCTGTCAACCCAGAGTTCTCTCCAGTGAAAATATCTTTCAAGGCAAAATTGGGTCTATTTTTGCAAAAAGGCAGTTGGGAAATCCCAGTTTCCAGTTCCACTTGCAATTGACCACTTTGTCCTGACAGCAAGTAAAAAGCTGAGGAGACTGAAAAATTAACCACTCTTCTTGCATCCATTGGGGGAGGGGGAGCAGACAAGCCACTGCCCCTGAGGTCGGAGTGACAGACATACAACACAGAGAATAACAACTTATCAGAGCAGAGACTCACAAGCAGAAACCACTGCAGGACCCCGCACCAGGATAGGAAACCTGACCTGTGATTGAGTGCATGCAGCTCAGTGTGGATAACTCTGAGAGCTAAAACCTTCAGAGGGACCCAGTTGGAGGTGGGGGAGAGGCGGGGGGAGACACAGTATTGTGAGTTTTACCTTCGGAGCTCCACCAGGTTCTTACAGTAAATGTCCGAGAAAAATCCCCTCATGCTTCTAGCAGGCGGGGGAAAAAAGGAACCTCAGTACTCTGTTCTGAACAAGGTTTTCCTCAGGAAAATAGCTAACCAGAGCCTAACCTCCCAGGGTTTTATCAGAGCCTAAGTGACCTAAGGAAGGGAAATAGCCAAGTCCAGCCACTCTAGCCATCCTGAGAAAAAAACCTGGGACGCACTTGTGTAGGTCACAGTCCAGGAGCACAAGATCACCAAAAGACTGAGCTCTAATCATAGGACTATGGAATACTTTTTCTCTCACACACCTCACCACCACATCACTACAGATCTATTTAGAGCAGTTCCCTTTACCCAATGCATCATGTCCAGCTTTCAGTAAAAAATTATAAGGCATATCAAATGACAAACCACAGAGACAGGGCAAACGTCAGAACGAGACATGTCAGGGATGTTAGAATTATCAGGAACAAATTTAAAACAACTATGATTAATGTGCTAAGCATTCTAATGGATAAAGTAGACAGCATGCAAGAACAGATGGCAATGTAAATAGAGAGATGGAAATCCTAGGAACCAAAAAAGAAATGTTAGAGATTAAAAAAAAAAAACTGTAATAGACATGGAGACTACATTTGATGGGCTTATTAATATATATTGTGATACATATATCATGTAAAAATTCTCAATAAAATATTAGAAAATTGAATTTTAAAAATATGCAAAAAGAAATATATATCATGACCATATGGGATTTATCCCAGGTATGCAAGGCTGGCTCAACATCCAAAAATCAAATGATACAATCCATCACATAAGCAGGCTAAAAAAGAAAACTCACATGAGCATATCACTAGGTGCAGGAAAAGAATTTGCAAAATCCAATACCTATTCATGATAAAAAGTCTCAGTAAACTAAGAACAAAGGTGGACTTTCTCAACTTGATAAAGACTATCTACAAAAAATCTAGAACAAACATCATACAGTATGGTGATAAAATCAAAGCTTTTTCCACTAAGACTAGGAAAAAGGCAAGGATGTTCCCTCACCATTCTTTTTCAACATCATGCTGGATGTCCTAGCTAATGCAATAAGGCAAGAAAATGAAATAAAACATATACGGTTATAAAATTGTCTTTGTTTGCAGATGACATAATCATCTATGTGGAAAATCTGAAAGAATCAACAACAAAAAACCTGAAACTAATAAGGATTATAGCAAGGTTGCAAGATACATGATTAATATACAAAAGTCAATTGCCTTCCTGTATGAACAAGTGGAAATTGAAATTAAAAATGCAACACCATTTACATTATCACTCCCCAAAATGAAATACTTGGATATATACCAAAATACATACAAGATCTATATGAGGAAAACTACAAAACTCCGATGAATGAAATTAAAGAACTAATTAAATGGAGACATAGTCCATGTTCATGGATGGGAAAACCAATATTGCCAAGATGTCAGTTTTTCTCAACTTGATCTATAGATTCAATGCAATGCCAGTGAAAACACCAGCAAGTTATTTTGTGGATATCTACACACTAATTCTAAAGCTTGTATGGAGAGACAAAAGATCCAGAATAGCCAACACAATATTGAAGGAGAAGAACAAAGTTCTTCTGTTGCATCTTCTGATGCAACCTGACTTTAAGACTTACTATAAAGCTACAGTAATCAAGACAGTGTGGTATTGATGAAGGAATAGACAAATACATCAGTGGAACAAAACAGAGAACCAGAAATAGACCATATAAAATATAGTCAACTGATTTTTGACAATGAAGCAAAAACAATACAATAGAGCAAAGACAGTCTTTTCAACAAGTGATGCTGGAACAACTGGACATCCACAAGCCAAAAAATGAATCTACACACAGATCTTACATTCTTAGTGAAGAATGTAATGTAATGACATTCTTGGATGACAACATGGATCATAGACCTAAATGTAAAACACAAACTGTAAAATTCCTAGAAGATAACATAGAAGGAAACCTATATGACCTTGGGTATGGTCTTGTCCTTTTTGACAAAACATCAAAGACATGATCCATCAAAAAAATAAGTGATAAACTGGACTTCATTAAAATTTAAAACTTCTGCTCTGCAAAAGACATATCAAGAGAATTAGAAGACAATCCACAACTGGGAGAAAATATTTGCAAAAAATACATTTGACAAAGTACTATTATCAAAAATATATACCAAAAGAACTCTTAAAACTCAACAGTAAGAAAACAAATGACCCAATTAAAAATCACCAAAGACCTCACCAAAGAAGATATACAGATGGCAAATGAGGGTATGAAAATATGCTCCACATCTTATATTATCAAGGACATGGAAATTAAAACAACAATGAGATACCACCATGCACTTATTAGAATAACCAAAATCTGGAATACTTGACAAGAGCAAATGCTAACAAGGATGTGGAGCAATAGAAACTTTCATATACTGGTGATGGTAATACAAAGTGGCCCAGCCACTTCGGGACAGTTTGGCAGTTTCTTATAAAACAAAACACATACCCTTACCATACAACCCAGCAATCATTTCGCCAAAGAATATGAAAACTTATGTCCACACAGAAACGTGTACCCAGATGCTAATTGAAGCTTTATTTACAATTGCCAAGACTCGGAAGCAACCAAGATGTCCTTTAATAGGTGAATGCATAAATAAACTATGGTGCATCCAGATATTGAAATATTTTTCAGCATGAAAAAAATGAGCTATCAAGCCATGAAAAGACATGGAGGAATCTTAAATGCATATTACTAAGTGAAAGAAGCACATCCAAGAAGGTTACACACTGTATGATTTGAATTATATGATGGAAAAGGCAAAACTATGAAGACAATGAACAGATCACTGGGTGCCGGGGTGGAAGTGGGGAGGGGTAATTATCCAAAGTACAGAGGATGTTTAAGGCAGTGAAACTACTCTGTATGATATAACGATAGATTTGTCATACATTTCCCAAACCCATTGGATTGACAGCACCAAGAGTGGGCCTTTAGGCACACTATGGACGCTGGATGATTATGATGTGTCAGTGTAGGTTTGTCGCTGGTAAAAACTGTACCATACTGGCAGTGATGTTGATAGTGGTGGAGTCTGTACATGTGTGGGGACACGGCGTGTACAGGAAATCTCTCTACCTCCCTCTCAATGTTATTGTAAACCTAAAACTACTCTAAAAAAAAAGTCTAAAAAAAAAAAAGAATCAAGGCAAAATACCTTCTCCTATGAAAGAAATGGATTTGCCACCAGAAAACTAACACTACAGAAAATGAGAAAGCCAGTTCTCCACAAGAAAAGGAGTGGCATCAGATTTGGATTGTCAGAAATGAATAAAGAGCATAAGAAACGGTAAATACCTGGCTAAATACAAGACTTTTTTTGCTCTATTTGCTTCTAATTTCTATATAGTGCAAGTGACTATTTAAAGCAAATACCACAATAGTACCTTTGGAGTTCATAATATATGTGGATAAAATATGTCTAACACCTATAACATAAAGGATGTGGGGATGGAAGAAATACGGACTAACTGCAAAGTTTCTGCCTTTTATGTGATATATTAAAATAGTGTGATTGGAACGTGAAAAGTTAAGGACATGGTTCCTGCCCTGATAGAACATGCTCCACCTTGTCTTTCCCACTAAATGCAGCTCTTTAAAACAACAGCAGCGGTATCGTGCATGGAGCAGCAAATTGAAGTCCTTGCAAACAGTAGCAGGTAGACTGAGAAGAAGAGTGGAATTCGAATTATCCCCAAACTAGCAGTGACTCTACCATTGTTTTCTTTCAGTGTTGCCCAGCCAGGATTCTGTGTCATCTACAATCCAGAACAGTGAGTGCAGATAGAGAAGTCTCCAGAAGAAGCCAGCTCTGGCTTGAGGAATGAAAAAGGAGTGACCTAGTGCTCAGAAATCTATTTTTTATCTATTTACTCACATCTCAATCTCTAAGCAATTCTGGGTGGTAGCAGTGGCAACAGCAACAGTAAGGCCCCGCCCACAGGAGCGTAACTGAGCAAGCAGAAACTTCCTCTCCATTTGGAGATGGTGTGATAGGCAAAAGCAAACGTTATTGCTTTTTCTCATTCTTCTCTGGATCATCAGCCCTGGACACATGATTAGTTGCGTGAACATACAGCAGAGGAAGGCAAGTAAAGCCCCCATTTTCTGGTTGGAAGACTGAAATGGGGAGCTCTGGGAAATGTGAAAAGCACCAGGGAAATTGTGGAGAAGGAAAATCTCAGGAAAGTGGATCCATGCAGTTCTTTAAGAATATCTGGATTCATCTCTGAAGTATGCATGCATATGACCTTAAATATATATACAATTTCCATGGGATTTAAACAAGGCCTAGAGTCCCATGATAGAATATTCAAATTGTCCAGGACACAATCCAAAATTGCTTGACATTGGAAGAACCAGTAAAAGTCTCAAATTGCATGGGAAAAGACAATCAATAGACAATAATGCCAAAATGACACAGGTGTTGGAATTATCTGAGATTTTAAGTCAGCTATTATAAAAATGCTCTGAGAAGTGAAGTTGAATGCTCTTGAAATGAATGGAAAGATAGAAAGTCATAGCAAAGAAATAGAAAATATAAATAAAAACTAAATGGAAAGATTTATAAATGAAAAATACAGTCATGGAAAAATTTAAAACTCAGTGAATATTCTCAATAGTAAAATGGAGATCAGAGGGGAAAGAGACAGTGAACTTGAAGAACCATTAATAGAAATTTTCCAACCTGAACCATAGAAAGATTTAATATATATATATTTTAAATCTTTCTATGGTTTATATATATAACTATATGTAACTATAACTATAACTATATATATATACACACATATAACTATAACTATATATGTATACGTATACACACACACACACACACACACACACACACACACACACA
>NW_024425675.1:31973269-32007811 GCF_017311325.1 Ursus maritimus | reverse complement strand
ATATATATAGTTTCAGGGATTGTAGGATAACATCAGAATGTCTACCATTCATGCCATCGGAGTCCCAGAAGGAAAGAAGAAAGAATATGGTGCAGAAAAAAGCATTTAAAGGATAAGGGCTAGAAAATTGCCACATTTGACAAAAGACGTAAACCTCAGTGTCTTTTCAGTTTTAAGAAACTCAGTAAACCCCAAATATGATAAACCTAAAGAAATGCACACTCCCAACATATCATAATTACACAGACGAAAACTAATGACAGGGGCGCCTGGGTGGCGCAGTCGTTAAGCGTCTGCCTTCGGGTCAGGGCATGATCCCAGAGTCCTGGGATCGAGCCCCACATCAGGCTACTCTGCTGGGAGCCTGCTTCTTCCTCTCCCACTCCCCCTGTTTGTGTTCCCTTTCTCGCTGGCTGTATCTCTCTGTCAAATAAATAAATAAAATCTTAAAAAAAAAAAAACAACTAATGACAAAGAAAACAACTTTGAAAGCCATGAGGGTAAAATGACAGGTTATTTATGGGGAACAAGGATTCACATGACTGCAGATTTCACATCAGAAACCACATAGACCAGAAGGAAGTGACACACTTTTTAAGTGCTGGAAAGAAAGGGCTGTCAACTTAGAGCCATATATCCAGTGAAAAAATATCCTTCAAGAATTAAGATGAAATAAAGACATTCCCAGATGAAGCAAAACAAAGAGAATCCCTTGCCAACAGGCCTATACAAAAGAAATGCTAAAGGGGATTCTTCAGACAGAAGAGTATGATACCAGAAAGAACCTTAAAACAACATTTGGCAGTTGAAAGCAAAAATTACAACACTGATTGATTTTCTAGTGTATGTAGATTTAATATAAATGACAGTGCAACATAAAGTGGGGATGGTGAGGGGACTTATGTGGTGATGAGGCTTCTGTGTCCCATTTGAAGCAGTAAAATGGACTGTGAAAACTGATGTATATTCTAGTCCCTATAACATTCCTTTAAAAAACTATAGAGCAAGATAGAATAAAAACCAGAATAGATAAGTTAAATATTTAAAATATTCAAATAACAACAAATAAAGAAGCAAAGAGGAAACAGAGGCATAAAAACCAGAGGGAATAAGAAAAAAACTAATAAAATCATGGATCTCAATTTAAGCATATCAATAATTATATTAAATATAAGCAATCTAAACACACCAATGAAAAGACAGAGACTTTCAGAATATAGGGGGGAAATGACCTGTATATATGCTGAAGACAAGAAATTAACTTCAAATATAATGATATAGACAGTTCAAGGTTAATGGATAGAAAAATATGCTATGAAAATTCCAATTAAAATAAAGCTTGAATGTGACATCAGAAAGTGGTGGAGTAGGCAGCTCCAAGCTCTCATCCCTGTAAAGAAACATTGAAAATCCAGCAGAAATTATAAGAATCAATTTTCTGAGAACTCTGGAAAACAGTGAAAGTTTACAGCAACTAAGTGAGCACTGTATCAAAAAAGAGGCACTTCACATGGCAGGAAAGCTTTGTGGCAATTTTCCTTGTCCTGGTCCCACTCCTGCCTGGCATGGCAGCTGTCTTAAATCAGCAAGTATCTTAACATGGCAGCAGTTCTAAAGCAGAAGCCCATGTTCCCACTGTGGAATCATTTCCCGGTCCTGGAGGGAGCAGAGCAGACCTTATCCGCAAATTGTGGTGTAGGTCTGTTGTCACCCATTTGGCGTCTACCTGAAGGACCAACACAAGGCATTCAAGTCAGTTTCACCTAACTTGGAACACAGGCTAGAAAAGTGATGAGAACTTCATGAAAATACCACAAGCCAAACCAACAACCCT
Organism: Ursus maritimus; assembly: GCF_017311325.1. Lineage (NCBI taxonomy): Eukaryota > Metazoa > Chordata > Mammalia > Carnivora > Ursidae > Ursus > Ursus maritimus. Next base: position 32,005,977 of record NW_024425675.1, on the reverse strand, counting down.
CAGATTTCTGGAGCAAAACTTTGCAGTATAAAATACATAATAACCTGTGTAAGGCCTAAGCTGAGAGGGTTTCTTAGGGAAAGTAGGACATGCAAAATAAATGTGTATACTGGGAAATTTAGAAAGCAAAACATGCCCAGGCACAATGCATGCTCAGAAAAAGCCTGTGAAGACCCTAAACTTTCACCTGGGGCTTATTCAGTGCAAGCCTGGCTAACAGTTAAAGGAGGGTCCTAGCACAGCACCAATTTGCAAAGATTAGGAGAGGTCATGGTCGCTCTCACTATATCTCTGTGTCTTTCCTCCCTCTATCTCTGTTGCTCTGCCTCTCTGTCTCCCTCTGTATCTCTCTGACATTCTATCTCTCTGTCTCTGTCTCCCTCTCTCTGTCTCTCCTTCAATCTCTTTGTCTCTGTCACTCTTTTTCTCTGTTTTTGTTTCTTTCTTGTCTTAATTCCCAGCCTTCTAGAAAATCTCATCAAGATGCTAGTTGAAAATAATGCTGAGAATCAAAGACTTCAGGGAGACATCTATTATACTATTCAAATGTCATCGTAGCAGCAGCAACAACAAAAGGCATACAAAGAAACAGGAGAGCATGGCCCATTCAAGGGAACAAAATCATGGGCAGAAACCATCTTGTGAAAGTCCAGACTTCAGACTTACTAGACAAAAACATTAAAATAACAGTTTTAAACATTCTCAATGGCCTACAGGAAAACATTGACAAAGAGCAAAAGCAAACCAGGAGAATGATGTACAAACAAGACAAGAATATCAGCAAAGAGGTAGAAACAATAATAAGGAACCAAAAAGAAATTCTGGAGCATAATACAACAAACAAAATAAAAAATTCACTAGAGAGTTTCAACAGCAGGTTTGAGCAGGTAGAAGAATCAGCAAACCTAAAATAGGACAATGAAAAAGTTACTGAGTCTGAAGAAGCAGAAAGAAAAAAGAATGGGAAAAAAAGAGAACAGAGCCCAAGGGATTTGGTGAAACAACCAACATATGTGTATGTGTATATTCCATATGTATATGAACCAACATATACATGTAGAGGTCCCAGAAAGAAATTCAGAGAGGGGCAGGAAGAATATTTGAAGAAATCATGATCAAAAATGTCCCAAATCTGATTTTCTAAAAAACCCTATAAACCTACAAATCCAGGACGTTCAATAAGCTCCAAGTAGGTTGAACTCAAAGAGACCTACATGACATTCATTACAGTTAAACTGTGGAAAGACAAAGACAAAGAGAGAATGTTGACAGAGGAGTGACTCATCGTGTGTAAGGAATCCTCATAAGATTAACGGCCAGCTTCTCACCAGAAACCTTGGCAGCCAAAAGACAGTGGGTTGACATATTTAAAGAGCTGAAAGAAACTGTCAACAGAGAATCCTATATCTGGCAAAACTGTCTATTAAAAATCAAGGAGAAATAAGACAGTCCCAGAAAAACAAAATCTGAGGGAGTCTACTACCGCTAGAATTGCCCTAGAAATGGAGGACAGAAGACAGCAACTCAAGCTGTATAAAGAAGTGAAGACTTTCAGTGAAGGTAAATACATGTACAAAAATAAAAGTGCATATATTGTATTCTGGTTTGTATTTCTACTTTTACTTCCTATAGGATTTTTTAAAAAATTTAAGAATCTATAGTATTGGGCACATCTGTATAAAGATATAACCGGTGACAACAACATAAACAGGAGAGGGCAGAATTGTACAGGAGCAGTTTTGTGTGTTTTTAAATATGAATTGGTAACAACTCAAAAAATGTTTTAAATTTAAGGATGTTAAACATAGTCTCTATGGTAACAAAGAAAATATCTTTAAAAATATGTACACAAAAGGAAATGAAACGACAACCAAATTATTCACTATTTTTAAAAAATCAACTAAACACAAAAAAAGGCAGTAATGGAGGAAATAAGGGTCACAAAAGGATGTAAGACACAAAGAAAAGAGCAAAATGACAGAAGTGCTTTCTTATCAGTACTTTAAACTCTCAAATCAAAAGGCAGAGATAGGTAGAATGGATTAAAATTAAGAAAAAAAACCATGATCTAACTATATGATGTTTACAAGAGACTTGCCTGAGATCCAAAGACACAAATAAATTGAAAGTGAGAAGACTGAAAAGATACTCCATAGAAATAGTAGCCAAAAGGGACCTGGGGGGGAGGGTATATAACATCTGACAAAACAGACTTAAAATTAAAAAACTATTGGGGTGCCTGGCTGGCATGTGACTCTTGATATTGGGGTCATGAGTTTAAGCTCCATGTTGGGTATAGAGATTACTTAATAAATAAAAGTTAAAAAAATAAAAATGTTGCGGCGCCTGGGTAGCGCAGTTGTTGAGTGTCTGCCTTCGGCTCAGGGCGTGATCCCGGCGTTCCAGGATCGAGTCCCACATCGGGCTCCTCCGCTGGGAGTCTGCTTCTTCCTCTCCCACTCCCCTGCTGTGTTCCCTCTCTCACTGGCTGTCTCTCTGTCACATAAATAAATAAAATCTTTAAAAAAAAATGTTTCCATGTTAAAAATTGTTTTAAATAAATTTAAAAACTGTTAAAAGAGATAGAGAAAAACATTATACATTAATATATGCACCAAACAGCAGAGATCCAAAATATACAGAGCAAGCACTGATAGAAGGGAGAGAGAAATAGTTACACTATTACTATTACCACTAAAGAGAGAGAGGACTTGAACAACACTTTAACTGTATGCAACAGACATCTGCACAGCACTCCACCCAACAGTAACAGAGTACACACATTTCTCGAGTATACACAGAACACGCTCCAGGATAAAGCATACATTAAGCCACAAAACAATTCTTAATAGAACAGCTGAAATCATACAAAGTGTCTTCTCTGATGACAATAAAATGAAGCTAGAAACAATAATTAAAGGAAAACTAAAAAATTCACAAATATATGGTAAACAACACAGTCTTAAACAACTAATGGGCCAAAGGAGAAAGGAGGAAAAGAAGAAATACTTAGAGAAAAACACAACACACCAAAACTTATAGATGTAAGTTGTAAATGCCTAAATTTTAAAAGAAGACCTCAGGGAAATAACAAATCAAAACCACTGATAAAGGGTTAGTATCCAAAGTATATAAAGAACATATACAACTCAACACCCCAAAACCAAATAATCCAATTAAAAAATGGGCTGAAGACATGAATAGACATTTTTCCAAAGAAGACATAGAAGACAAAGAAGACATTGGGGCGCCTGGGTGGCACAGCGGTTAAGCGTCTGCCTTTGGCTCAGGGCGTGATCCTGGCGTTATGGGGTCGAGCCCCACATCAGGCTCCTCTGCTGTGAGCCTGCTTCTTCCTCTCCCATTCCCCCTGCTCCTGTTCCCTCTCTCACTGGCTATCTCTATCTCTGTCAAATAAATAAATAAAATCTTTAAAAAAAAAAAAAAAGAAGACAAAGAAGATGGCCAACAGACACATGAAAAGATGCTCAACATCACTTATCATCAGGGAAATATAAATCAAAACCCCAATGAGGTATTACCTCACACCTGTCAGAATGGCTAAAATCAACAACCCAAGAAACAAGAGGTGTTGGCGAGGACGTGGAGAAAAGGGAACCCTCTTACACTGTTGGTGGGAATGCAAACTGGTGCAGCCACTCTGGAGAACAGTATGGAGGTTTCTCAAAAAGTTAAAATAGAACTACCCTATTACACTACTAGGTATTTACCCAAAGAATCAAAAAATACTAATTCAAATGGATACATGCGCCCCGATGTTTATAGCAGCATTATAAACAATAGCCAAGATATGGAAACAGGACAAGTATCCATCAGCTGATGAATGGATGAAGAAGATGTGGTGCATATATACAATGGAATACTACTTAGCCATCAAAAAAATGAAGTCTTGCCATTTGCAACAATGTGGATAGAGCTAGAGTGTATTGTGTTAAGAGAAATAAGTCAATGAGAGAAAGACAAACACCATATGATTTCACTCGTATGTGGAATATAAGAAACAAAACAGATGAGCAAAGAGGAGAGAGAGACAAACGAAGAAACAGACTCTTAACTACAGAGAACACACGGATGGTCACCAGAGAGGAGGTGGGGGGGGTGTTGGGGGAGACAGGCGATGGGGATTAAGGAGTACAGCTGCTGTGATGAGCAGTGGGTGTTGTATAGAAGTGTCGAATCACTATATTATACACCTAAAACTAATATTACACTGTATATTAACCAACTGGAATATAAATAAAAATTTTAAAAGCCCCACAATGAGATATTGCCTTACAGGACTAACATCAAAAAGACAAGAAATAACAAGTGTTGGCAAGGATGTGGGGAAAAGGGAATTCTTGTGCACTGTTGCTGGGAATGCAAATTAGTGCAGCCACTGTGGAAAACAGTACGGGGGTTCTTCAAAAAATCAAAAATAGAAATACCGTATGACCCAGCATGTATACTTCCGAAGCAATTATACTTCTCTGTGTTTACTGCAGTATTATTTACAATAACCAAGATATAGAAGCAACCTAAGTGTCCATCAATGATTGAATGGATAAAGAAGATGTGGTATTCACACACACTGGAATATTGTTCAACCATAAAAAAAGAATAAAATCTTGCCATTTGTGATAACATGGTTGGACCTAGAGGGTACTATGCTAAGTGAAATAAGACAGAAACAGACAAATATCATATGATTTCACTTATATGTGGAATCTAAAAAAATAAAACAAAACAGGCTCATAAGTATAGAGAACAAACTAGTGGTTGCCAGAGGAGAGAGTGGTGTTGGGAGGGACAACATTGGTGAAGGGGACTAAAAGTTACAATCTTCCCGTTGTAAAATAAATAAGGCATAGGGATGAACAGTGCAGCATAGAAAATAGTCAATAACATTGTAATAACTTTGTATGGTCACAGATGGTAACTACACTTATTGTAATGAGCATTTTGTAATGTATATAAATGTCAAATCACTGTGTACACCTGAAACTAATATAATACAGTATGCCAATTATACTTCAATTTAAAAATTAACAAATAAATAAATTAAAAAGTAGAATGATCTCACATCAAAAACTTAACTTTACACTGTGAGGAACCAGCAAAGGAAAAGTAAACCCAAAGCTAGCAGAAGAAAGGAAATAATAAAAATTAGAGAGGAGATAAGTAAACTGGAGAATAGAAAAACAGTGAAATCAACAAAACGAAACAAAAAAAGCTTCTTTTGAGAAGGTCAACAAAATTGACAAACCTAGATTGAAAAAGACAAAAGAGAGAAGGTGCAAATAAACCAAAATCAGAAAGGAAAATGGGACACTATTGACCTTACAGAAATGAAAAGGATTACAAGGAAACACTCCAAGCAACCTTTTGCTAACTAACTGCATTACCTAAATGAAATGGGCAAATCCCTAGAAACACACAAGTCACCTAAACAGACTCAATCTGAGATGGAAAATCATAACAGACCTGTAACAAGCAGAGATTGAATTGGTAACCAGATATTTCCCAACAAAGAAAAGTCCAGGAACAGATGGCTTCACTGGAAAATTCTACCAAACACTTAAAGAAAAACTGGCACCAAGTCTTCTCAAACTCTTCCAGAAAATAAAGAAGGAAGGAACACTTGCTAACTTATTCAATGAACTAGCAGTACTTTGATGCCAAAGCCAGATGAAGACATCACAAGAGAAGAAGTGGAGACCAGTATCCCTTATGAATATTGATTTAAAAATCCTCAATAAAAGACTAGCAAATCAAATCCAAGGGCAAGATAAAAGGATTATATACTCATCACCAAGTAGGATTTATTCCAGAAATGCAAGTGTGGCTCACCATAGGAAAATCACTTAATATAATACACCACATCACTAGAACAAAGGGAATAGGCCAGATGATCCCCTAAGTTAATGCAAAAAGGCATTTGAAAAAACCCAACACTCTTTTATGATAAAAATTTTCAGAAAACTAGGGATAGAAGGGAACTCTCTCAACGTGATAAACATCATTCATGAGAAACCTGTGCTAATATTATACTCAGTGGTGAAAGATCAAAAACTTTACTCCTGAGATTAGGAACAAGACAAAGATGCTCACTTTCAATCCTCCTATTCGACATTGGGCTGGAAGTTCTAGCCAAAGCGGTTAGAACAGAAGAAGAAATAAAAGGCATCCCAACTTGAAAGGAAGAAGTTAAACTATCCCTATTTGCAGATGGCATAATCCTATACATAGAAAATCCCAAAGAAGCTACAAATAGCTACTAAAGCTAATAAAGGAATTTAGCAAAGCTGCAGGTTATAAGACCAACATACAAAAATCAGCTGCAATTCTGTATATGTGCAATGAACACGCTGAAAATGAAATTAAGGAAGTACCTGCATTTGCAGTAGCATCTATAAGAATAAAATGCCTAGCCATAAACTTAACCAAGGTTGTGAACAGTCCGTATGCTGAAAACTACAAAGTATTGCTGAAATAAAGTAAATCTAAATGGAGAAAGATATCCCTTGCTCGTAAGAAGAAAGACGTACTATGGCTCATGTCAATATTCCTCGAATGCAAGCCCTATTAAAATTCCAAAGGTCTTTTCTGCAGAAATGAAGACGGTGATCCTCACATTCATGTGGTATTTCAATAGACCCTAAAAGGCCAAAAGAACCTTGAAAAAGAACAAAGTTAGAGGACTCTTGATTTCAAAAGTCATCACAAAGCTGCAGTAATCGAACGAGTGCAGCATTGCATAAGACCAGTGGAGTATAGGGGCACTAAGGGACCAGAGTTGAATCCAGATAGAGACCTATGTATGCATCTACAGCTCATTGATCTCCGGCAAGAGAGCCAAGGCTGTTCAATGAGGAAAGAGTAGTCTCTGCAACCGATGGTGCTGGGACAACTGGATTTCCACATTGAACACAATGAATTTGGTCCCTACCTCACACCGGATATAAATATTTACTCAAAGCGGACTCTGAATTTAGGAACTAAAACTAACAGAAACACAGTGGGGTAGGTCGTCATGGCCTTGAATCTGACCATGGATCCTCAAATATGGCACCAAAAGAATGATCAGCAAAAGAACAAAGAGACACATTGTAGTTCATCAAAATTAAAAACTTTTTATATATCAGAGGACATCGAGAAATGAAAAGACAACCTATAGAATGGGAGAAAATGTTTGCAGATCATGTATCTGATGAGGGTTTAATATCCAGAAGATATGAATAACTCCTACACTCAACACCAAAGACAAAAGCCCGCTAAAATATGGGCAAAGGACATACATGAACCTTTCTCCGAAAAATAGGTCATTAGGTAAAGGCACGTCAAAAGCACTGAGAGACACGGCTTCACACCGACCGGGACGACTGTAATACAAACAGCACACCAGCATTGGTGAGGATGCGGGGAAACAAAACGCTCATCCACTGTTGGTAGCAAAGCAAGATGTTGCATCCACCGTGGAAAACAATCTTGAAGAAGGGAAATCATTTAAAATGTGCTCTCTGACAATAATGGAATTAAGTCTCAAAGGAAACTAGAAAATATTTCGAACTAAATGAAAATGAAAATACAACACATCAAAATTTGTAGGATGCAGCAGAAGGAGTGCTTTCGGGGGAAAATGAAAGCACTCAATGGTTATATTAGAGGGAAAAAAAAGTTCTCAAATGAATAATTAAGGTTTACACCTTAAGAAATTAGAAAAAAAGAAGAGCAAAATGAACCCAAGAGAAGTAGAAGGAAGAAAATACAGACATAAGAGCAGAAATCAAAGAAATTGAAAATAGAAAGTCACCATAAAACGTCAATAAAATCAAGAGCTGGTTCTTCGAAAGATCAATAAAATTCATAAACCTCTAGCAGGTAGACAAAGATAGCAGAGAGAAAGCACATATTATGTCCTAACAACTTATTTGCCTTTTAGGGAAAAAATACCCATATACACATACACTGAAAGAAAAAAGTAATTTCTCAACCACAACTGCTCAGTATTGGGAAGCAGGTGCCCCCTGGATCCCGCACAGCTTCTCAGACCACGGAATCAGATTGAGCTGTGACCTCCACAGCTGAAACCAGCTCCATGAAGATGCGTCATCAATGGGAACGTAGTCTGAGCCAAAGTGCAAACCATCAGCTACGTCGAGTTACAAGTGTGTGCAGTGTCCCACAGGTGTCAGATAAAATGTATTTCCCTCTAAAATGGAAAAATCTGCACCCTGTGACTTCCGGCAGCACACTGGGAAGCCTTACCCGATAGAACCGATGGGTAAAAAAATCTTCCCGCAAAGTAAATATCAGAGCAGGAAGTTTTCTAGTGAGGTTCTACTAAACCTACAGGGAACAGTTAATTCCAACATCACATAAACTCTTCCAGGAAATAGGGAAAGACAAAGGGTGGGGGGGATATTCCCAACTTATTTTATGAAGCTGATTTAATTTAATACAAAAACCAAACAAAAACAGTGTTTAGGCGGTATATCAATGCCTAACCAAGCACTCTAGAACTTGGTGGTGTACAAAGCAAACATTTATTATCTCTCATTCTTCTGCACTGGCAGGACTCACGTGGTGGCTCTTGTGCTGCACGTAAGGTTCCTGGGGCTGTAGTGGTCTCAGGGCTCAGCTGGGCTGGAATGTCCAAGATGGCTTCCTCATTCGTGTGCTGCCTGGGTGGGGACGCCTGGAATGCCGGCCTCAGCTAGCATGCAGGCATGATGGGACCTCCCTCTCTCCACATGGTCTCAGAACTTGTACGCGACCACGTGGCCTCTCTCTGTGGATTCTCTAGCGAGGCTTGCCACATGGCATCTGATGGTTCTCTACAGTGAGATCGCCAAACCTATAAGGCCTTTCTAAGACTTGTGCCCAGAAGCGGCACAGCATTAATTCCGCTGCACTCAAATGTTTAAACTGGGCCGCAGCACCAGTCCAGATTCAGGGAAGGGAAAGGGGCCTGCCTACAGCGTGCATGAATTCCAGGAGATGTGGTTCATCTTTGAGGACGGGGTCACCTGTGAGGACCAGCTACCTCATCACTTACGAACACAGAGGCCAAACCCTAAACAAAACTTTAGCAACAGAACTCAGCATTATGAAAGAAAGGTAACGTATCATGAACAAGCTAGACTTGTCCTGAGTTTGTAACGTGGTTTTATATAAATTTACCACCTTTGCAAGTTAAATGAGAGAAATCTCATAACTCTCTCAGTAAATACCAAAAAGAGTATTTGATAAAACTCAACACCATTTATGATAATTCAGCAACCCTGGAAAAGGTGGGAGCTTCCTTATGTGATAAGGAGCATAAACAGAAATTTGTCACATGCGCATTTAAGAACCAAATCTGAAAGAGTTACCAATTTGCTGAGAAACCCACACAAAGGTCTTGAAGCTTTCTCGTTACTGAAAGTCTGCAGATCTCCTTATAGACAAGTGAAGTGACAGAAAATGCAATTTCTCAAGACAAGCAATAGGTGCGCGTAGCCTCAAGGTGGTTACATCCCACAGGATGTTATTTGAACGTGTCTGAGTTCTAGATGACACAGAAGGGAGTTTCTAGGATATAACTTCTCCAAGTCATTAGTGTAAGATCTAGAACAGCTATAAATGTCAACAGAAAAGGACCTTGACCCAGGGCTCCTGGGTGGCTCAGTCACTGAAGTGTCTGCCTGCAGCTTGGGTCATGGTCCTGGGGTCCCAGGATCAAGACCCGCGTTGGGCTCCCTGCTTAGCGGGGAGTCTGCCTCTCCTTCTCCCTCTGCCCCTCCCCCTGCTTGTGCTCCCTTGCTCAAATAAATAAATAAGATCTTTGAAAAAAAAAAAAAAGGACCTTGACCTGACTTGGGGCAAGATTTACATTCTCTTACAGATTCAGTGCCATCTTAGTCAAAAAGTCCCAATGACACTTTTTGCAGAAATAGAGAAAGCCATCCTAAAATTTATATGGAATGTCAAGGGACCCCAAGCAGCCAAAACAATCTTGAAAAAGAAGAACAAAGCTGGAGGGTTCAAACTTGCTGATCTCAAAACTTAGTACAAAGCTGCAGTTATTAAACCAATGTGGCACCGACAAACCAACTGAGAGATTGAAACAGCTGAATGGAGAGCCCAGAAATAAGTCCTCACAAGGGCGCCAAGACCACTAAATCGGGAAAGAACAGTCTTTTCAACAAATGGTGTTGGGACGATGGGTTACCCACAAGCAACAGAAGGAAGCTGCATCCTCACGTACGCCAGGTACAAAAATTAACCCAAAATGGATCAAAGGCCTAAATGCGAGAGTTAAACGTAAAGCTCTTAGAAGAAACTACGGGGGAAATGTTCATGATTTTGGCTTTGGCGATGATTTCTGGGATATGACACCAAGAGCACAGACGGCAAAATTACAAGTAGATGAACGGGCTGCATCAAAACTTAAGACTTCTGTGCATCGAAATACACAATCAGCAGAGTGGAAAGGCAACCTATGGAATGGAAGAAAGTACTTGGAAATTAAATATCTGATAAGGAGTTAAAATCCAGAACATACAAAGAGTTCCCAGAACAAAAAACAACCCAACTAAGAAATAGGCAAAGACTTGAATAGACATTTCTCCAAAGAAGATACACCAACGACCACTAAGCCCATGAAAATATTCTGCGTCACTAATTACTAGGCGAATGCGAATCCAAGCCACAATGAGATAGCACCGCACACCCACAAGGATGGCGACTGCCGTGAAAACAGCACGTGTGGGCAAAAATGCCGTACATGGCTGTTGATGGGAATGTCAAATGGCTGCTTTCGAAAACAGTATGGCGATTCCTCACAAAAACCAAAAGTTTAGAATTAGCGTAGATCCAGCAATTCGATTTCTCAATATGTACCGGAAAGAAATGAAAGCAGGGGCTGGAAGAGGTACCTGTGCACTTGTGTCTCTAGCAGTATCACTTACAGCAGCCAGAAGGTGGGGCAACGCCGGTCCATCAACGGGTGAGGGGACAAACGAAATGTGGCGTTATATATCAAATGGAATATCATTCAGCCTTAAAGAGGAATGGAATTCGGACCAGCGCTGCCACATGGACGGACCTTGAGGACACTCTGCTGAGTGAGATACGCCAGTCATGAAAGGACAACTACTTCATGGTTCCGCTTAATGAGGGTAGCTCGAGCAGTCAAATTCACAGAGACAGAGAGTAGACGGTGGGCGCCAGGGCCCAAGGGCAGGGGAGAGTGAAAAGTCACTGCTCAACAGGGACAGTTTCGGCTTTGCAAAATGACTAGACCTCTAGAAGTGGATGGTGGTGATGGACAATGTGAATATATTTAATATCAATAAGCCATAGTTAAAGATAGTTAAGATAGTAAATTTTTACATGATGTGTATTTTGCTGCAATTTTTTAAAAATAGAAAACAGAGGGGCACCTGGGTGGCTCAGTTGGTTAAGTGTCTGACTCTTGGTCTCAGCTGCGGTCATGATCTCAGGGTTGTGGGATTGAGCCCCATGTCAGGATCCCAGCTCAAGGGGTTCTGCTTGAGATTCTCTCTGCCCTTCCCCCTGCTTGCATGCTCTCCCTCTCTCTCTGAAATGGATAAGTCTTCTTAAAAAAAAAAAAAAGAAAGAAAAAGAAAACATTTACATTCTTGGCATCTTCAAGTGTCTTACAGATATCTGCAGACTTTGTCCTTGATTTCTTCTCCTGCATGAGGCAATAGCACTCCTCTTCCCAAGGTTCTTGCTAATAAACTTTTATAATGAGTTCCCCAATCTCTGGCATACGCTCGAATTTTTGAGCCGTGCTTAATCTAAGTACTTGGGACTCATTGAATCAGTGACTTGTTGATGGGGTTTGCAGTTTTGTTTCCATAGTATCCCTGAAAAACTCAACAAGCTTCATAGCGAATGAAGTGATCTTGAAAGCATTCTGTTGAACAATCAGAAACAAGACAGACCTGCCATCTCTGCTTCTGTTCAACACCACGAGGCCCTCGCACCAAAGAAAAAGCAATCACAGAATATCGCTGTAAAAGGAAAGACAAATCGTCATTATTCACAGCTATTGTACGGTGGTCTTCAAAATGACCCACAAGAGACACAGACAAAGTGTTAAACTAAGGAGAAAATTTGGTGAAGTTGCGAGATACAAACATAAAATCAATGTGCAAAACTCAACTGCACTTCTATATACTAACAATATGTAGAAAACGTGATTTTTTTAAAAATGCCATTTATAATAGCAACTAAGAGAAAGTTAGCCAGTACCTGTCACCTCTGTCTTTGGCCCAAACCTGCTATTTGGCTTTGGCTTTGACTGTGGGAATGCCTGATTTCTGCTTTCCTGTCATGTTTGTATCCGTGAACCCGCGTGTGATCACGGCACTGGGCAGGTGACCGTCAGCAAGGCAAACAAAGCACGCAGGAGATTTTATTGCTGGTCTGTACGTATGTACTTTACAAGTGTAGGTAAACATCCTACATGTAAGCTGAGGGGCAAGTCTCAGCTTCTCTCCGTGTTGAGACACTGGTTGTAGCATAACTGTGTGCTTATCACTGCTGGAGTGAAATGACGTTCTGCAATAATTAAAGGTAGCTGTGAAAGCAATTAATTTTGTGCAGAAAAACAACAATGAAGCGCTTCCAAATAGCTAAATAAGTAAGGGAAAACACTACACATTAATATGAGTTTTCAGAGAAGGCATTACCTAGATATATTTAGGAAGAGCATTGTCATTTTTTAACCAAGATATGTTCACAAAACTTTACAAGCACGGTACTAAGAATTAGATTATGAAATTATTCTAGCTTTCCTAGAACTGTTCAGCATACTAGCACCCGTTACATTAAAAAACAATCTTTAAAATTTGTACTTAATTTTCAATTACTTAATTTTATTTAAATCATGAGATCGTTGAGAAAAATTGTCTGGGAACCCTCCGCATCTGATGAGGGTACATTAAAGGCCACTTAAAAATCTCTCTAGAAAAGACCACTTAATAAATATAGAAAAATACAAAAATGAAAGTTTCAGAGAAGAAAGGGAGACGCCTCCAACACAGTTGCCTTTCCCTTCGCCTCGTGGAAAGTGAGAGCAGCCCAGCACCTGCACGAAACACCTACCTGCCATCGGCTCTGCAGCAAAACATCACACTTCGAATTCTGATACGAACATTTTAACAAAAATGGAAATATTTCTTCATAAAATAAGGTTTCTGATAACATTTTATATTTATCCCTGTGTTTCCTTAGCTTTCTGACGTCCAGCTTTAGCCATGGCTTTGATCAAGGATCTGCTCTGACACCTGGCTATTTGTTATTTGGCAAAAAATGTGTTTGATGCATTTCTAGTCATTCCAAATATGCCTATAAAAATTATTTGCAAGACCATTATAGAGAACATTTTGAAACTTATTTGGAAACCATTACAAAATACCTTGAGATAGAGAAATATAGTTATGCCCAGGAAGACTCAAGATCATGAAGATGTTATTTTCCCCCCAAATTGTTCTATAGACCCAATACAACTGTAATCAAAATTCCAAGACGGATTTTTGTGTACTTTGAGTTCATTCCAAAATGTCTGTGGAAGGGCAAGGAGCCAAGAATAGCTAGGACACTCCCAAAGATCTGCCCAATAGAGACACGCCCAATATCAAGACTCAGCAAGTTATAGGACATAACCCAACGTGCGGTATAGCTTCATGGATGGCAGAAAAGAAAGCTCAGAAACACACCTGCACATATTTGTGAATTCGAATTTTTGTAATTTTAACATATGAATACTTATTGATGAGCATGATAAAAATATGAAATTATCAAAGCCGTTAAAAATACAGAAATTTAAGTAGTATGTCAACAAATATACCACAAGGAAAGAAAAGCCTTCTAAGTATTAGCCCTTCACCTTCCTTTACCTCCTACATACTTGAGAGGTTGATTTTTATCATAGTTAATTTACCCCTGTGATTAACATCCCACAAGTAAAATTCTCACCTGCATACTTTTATAGGGGTCCTAATAACCATGTTATCAAAATACTATAGTGCACTGTCTTCTGTCTTGCACTTTAAGTGAACAAATTAGTAGGATTATGAATTTTTTTTACTATTTTAGCAACAGGATCATGGCAGATTTTGAGCCCCAGGAAGGCAAAACCATCTTTCCTATGAAGAGAGAAAAGCTTTCCAAAGTCAAAAGCTTTTAGATCAGTCAAAGCTTTAAAAATCCCACATGCTGATGACCAGCTCCATCGCTCCAATACTCTAAATTCTCTACAGAGGGGAATTTCATGAGATCCCAAAGTTAATTTCCTTCTGATCTGGAACTGTTTTTTCAAGAATCTTGCCCGTTTCCGTATCCACGCTACAATGACACATCCAGCTCTGCTGTGTGAAGCTTGTCCACTCTTGGCACGCTGGTGTGCTGCAGACGGGCAGAGACCATGACCTCCGTTCCCTGTCTGTGTGCTGCAATGTCTAGGTGATACTGGGGATGGACAGATTCTGCAGAGAAGTTCTGAAGAAGAATTAGAGTAGGAGGAAGGGCAGAAGCCAGGAAGGAAGGTAGATGAAGGAGGTATGTAGGACGTGGGGCAAATGGTCTCAGGACTTTAATGACATAGAATCTTATTTATGGTATAACATTAAGTGGAAAAAATCAGATTATAAGATTTTATGTGCAATGTCATCTTATTTTTGTAAAAAACAAATATCTATATACAGTCATACACATATACATACATTCATAGGGACTCTGTCAGAAAAATATATACCACAACGTTAGTGGATAATTTTTGTGGTGTATGTAATTTTTATTTAATTTTTTTGTATCTACTTGCAATTTCTAAATTTTCTAAAGTGAACGTGTGTTATTTTTGTAATTAATTTAAAAAATTTTTTAAATAAAACTGAGTTTTCCACTTCTGGCTGTAAGGGACTTACAGCGTCCAGACTTGTCTTTCTGGTGTAGCAGCTAAAAAATTAGACATAATGTGTTAAACAAACCATCTGCAAATAGCCACGGTACATAAAATTGGTTTTAGATGTTGAACAACAGGCCATGTAGGACTGTAATCCTTGGGAGAGGGGAAGCAAGGGAGATGAGCCCTTCAGACAACCTAGATCTCCCCCTGAAGGCAAGGTATGATCTCGGCACAGCTAGGGAAGACAGGCCTGGGGTTGCACTGAGTTGGGGAGGCAGAGATTGGGACTGAATATGGGAGGCACAATACTGTGGAAAAAGACATTCACGTAGGCCAAGAGCTTAGAAATCAGGCATGGAGTTCTCGGAGTCTTCTGTTGGAAACCACTTGTTCATGATCAAGGTAAAACTCCGTCATACACAGCAAATCCCAGGGAAAGAAGGGGTATTGAGAGGCCCCAGCAGAGCAATTTCAAGAGCTCACACAGGGCTGGGAACTGTTCGTATTCCTTGTAGTCAGAGGGGACAGACCTTGCTGAATACGTGAGCAACCAGTAGGTTGCCTTAGTAGTGAGGTTCAACTAGTCCTATAGGAAAGACTAACTAACCTAGACTTGCCTTAAAATAGCTTTAAAACAAGCACTGAAGGAATCCAGCAGGACTGAAAATAGCTTCAACACTTTTTAAAGAAATACAACAAAATCTATAATTGAGAATCTAAACTCACAATGGCTGGTATCCAATAAAAGCATTACTACATATGCACTAAAGTAAGAAAATGTGAGACACAATCAGAAGAAAAGTCAGCCGATAGAAACAGACCCAGAAATGGCAGTGATGGAGGAATTATCACACACAAACATAAAAGCATAAAAGTTATAAATACGTCCACTATGCTCAAGAATATCATGGAGCATACGAGCATAATGAGGAAAGAAATGGAAGGTGTGAAAGATATAAAAAAGAGAACCGAATGGAAACTCTAGAGATGAAAAATGCAAGAGCTGAAATAAAATGGTATTAAATGGTATTAACACCAGATGAGACATGAAGAAGGAAAGCTCAGTGAACTGAAGATACAGCCAAAGAAGGTATCCAAAAGAAAGCATAGACAGAACAGTGAGCGCAAGCCTAGCGCAGCAATGGGCAACATCCAAGGGTCTACCGTACGCGTGGTTGGCAGCCCAGTTGGAAAGTGGGCGGGGTGCAGAAAACATTAATGATGCAATTTTCTAAATTTGGTAAAGTGCATAAGCCTGTATCTCAGAAACTCAACCAAACCCCAGCAAGTATAAACACAAAACCATAAGACATATCATAATCAGAGTATTTAAAACTAGAGATAAGGAACAAAATCTTAAAAGTAACCAAAGAAAATTGACACAGAAAGCACAATTTAAAAAAAAAAGCATAAGTTGGACTTAAGATGAAAACTTCTGGGGGCACCTGGCCAGCAGAGCACAAGACTCTTGGTCTTGGGGTCCTGGGTTTAAGCCCCACGTTGGGTATAGAGCCTACTTAAAAGTTTTTTTGATAAATCTATAGAAAACTGGCAAAAAAAAAAAAAAGTGGGGGGAAATGAGAAGTTCTCCGTGAAGAAGGGAGAAAGCAAGTCTCAGACCAGGAGAAAGTACCTCACCCATTTATTACAATGAACTTGCACCTAAAATATATATGAATAGCTCTTACATTTCAGTAAGAAGACAACTCAACTTTTTTTTTTTAATGGAAAAAGTATTTGGACGGATACTTTGCATACTTTATAAAATAAAGTATGCAAATGTCCAGTAAGTACCAGAAAATATGCTTAATGTGGTGCAAATCAAAACCACAAGGAGATTCCACTAAATACCTACTAGGTGGCTGAAGTTTAGGAGGCTGACAATATCGAGTGTGGATGGGATGTGGGCAACGGGAAGCTCGCTTACCGCTGGTGGGGAAATCCAATGGCGCAGACGCTTTGCACATCAGTCTGCCGCTTTCTTAAGAAGGTAAACTGTGGGGCCAGGGCAGGAGTACCTAGGCCGCCCTGGCCTCCTGTTCTCTGTTACGTCAGAGTCCTCCCCATGCTTCCAAAGAGAAGGGCTATAACATCGCCTTGGGGGAAGCTGGAAGCTGGAGGCCGGTCTCTCCCAGGCCCTCTGGGAACTGGGATGAGAAACTAGTTTAAAGTGATGCCTGTGTCTTTAAACACCGGGAATTGTGTAAGGCGTTCCTCAACAGTGACTCGGCCACGTGGTGGAGGACTCTCCCTACAGGGACGGCTCTCCTGCAGCCCTCGCCACCCTGGACTCCGGGCCCAGAGAAGGCTAATGGGTCTTTGACCTGTGGGGTCCGGGGCCCTGGCGGGTTCAGGGGGACCTGGTAAGCCAACCTAGCGCTCACGTGGACCTTTCCCTCCTGTCTTCCCACCCACAGCTCCTGCTACGGTGTCCACTTTTCACTTGTACAAGGAGTACTGGGGTAAAATACACATGCCATAAATGGGCGGTCCTAACCACTTCGAGTGCACAGGTCAGCGGCCTTCAGCGCGTTAACTGTTCTGTATCCATCACCGCCATCCATCCACAGATCATCTTCCCAAATAGGCCCTGTCCCCATTAAACACTAACTGCCCACTCACCCCAGCCCCTGGCACCCACCATTCCACTCCCCAGCCCTGTGAATCTGACTGCCCCAGATACCTTACGATAGCGGAATCACACTGCTGGCTTATTTCACGGGACAGAATGTCCTCCAGCGTCATCCATGACACAGCCTCTTTAAGGCTGAATAATACTCTATTGTGTGAATGGACCACATTTTGTGTATCCATCCATCCGTCCGTCCATCCATCCATCCACCTGTCTTTCTGCTTGTCCATCCATCTGTCCATCTCTCCACCCGCCTGTCTGTCCGTCCACCCACCCATCCAAGGACACTTGGGTCGTGTTACTTCTTGAATCAAGAAACCCTACTGCCCTTTTGGAAACATTAGTAGGTGAAGCTCAGCTCGCAGAAGTTCCTGTGGCTTCGGCCACGGTTTGGGCAGGTTTGGGAAGGCCGCCAGGAGCTTTCTCTCTGAATCTGCACTTACAAGTGTGCAGGTCTGGCAGAGTGGTCTCTGTCCCGCTCGAATGGGTGTGTGTGGCAGGCACGTGTCTGTCAGTGGACGTCGAGGCCAGAGCTCCATGGCGTGGCATCTTTGAGCAACGGCAGGCCCCTCGTACACGGGCAGGACATGCTGTGGAGCCCGCATTCAAGCTCTGTCTCTCTTCTGCCGTCAGCCTCTCTCGACCTGTGTTGTTTTTATTTGCTCCTTGTCATGGTTCTAAGCAAATCCATTACCGCTCATCTTTATGTCGCACAATGCAGTTTTAAATGCAGATATCGGAGCCTTTAACTTGTGTGCAGAACCACTGAAATGACGTGATTCTGTTTGCTGGCTTGACCAGGGTGATGCCTCCAGCAGCAGCGAGACAAAATGAGTCAGACTGCGGAGCGCTGGGAGAGAGACAAGAAGACGCCATCCCTTGTTCTGAGCAGTAGGGGCCACTGCCCCTGGACCACGGCAGACAGGGGTCCGTGTGACCCGCCTCAGATGCCTGGGGGGAGGACAGGGAGGATAGGCAGGGCGTAGAGAGTGGGCAGCGGAGGACCAGAGGCTCCACTATCCATGGGACAGCAGCATTATTGAGAACGTGGACACAGATGTGCCCAGCCCAGGCCATGCAGCCAGAGCTCACACTCAGTGATGCTGCGGCCAGTGCCCAGACCTCCAGCAGACGGCCCCTACCAGCAGCTGGACGGCTCGCCAGGTGGCCTCTGCCAGCAGCAGGGGTCATGCCCTGGACCTTCTCACTAACACCTCCCTCGGGCCCCATCTGGGGCTCAGCCAGTGTCTCATGGACTGGATGAGAAGCTTAGGGAATGGCCTGGGTAGGTAATAGGAGACCTCTCCCCAAGGCTCTGCGCTCCTGCCCCACACACAAGGTCCACACACCCGCCGGTATGACTCCTCCCTCTGCCAAGTGATGGACCAACGGGAGTCCAGTGAGTCTCTGTCGTAATCTGAGCAGAAATGCAGGTGCCAAGTGGAAGCTCCCAGTGGCTGAGCTCTGGCTGAGCTCCCATCCACGCAGGCCCCACACATGACCTTGCCTTGTCTGTTTACCCTCTGCCTCCGCCGGGAAGCATGTGAGGCAGCTGCTGGCCCCACGCATCCGGCCCCCGGTCCCCGGAACCTTCTTCTTATTGAAAGGTTAAGGGGTAACTTCTCTAAAAAAATTTGCAAAAGGGGAATAACTTTCTGTACAATGTTGACAGTGGTAAACTCTCTCTGATTGCGAGGTTAGCCTTAAAATCCGCAACAAACAACTTGGCGGCCGGTACGGTCCATCATCCCACCTCTGACATTTCTCCTCCCTTTACACCCAGAAATCCGCTTTCGCTTTATGTCCGACTCTTGAAGGAAACCCTGACCCGAGTGACGCCAGCTCTGCCAACCCCAGCGACGCGGACCGTCTCCTCTCGGCAATCACGGGGCTGAGACAGGCAGCTTAGCCCTCCGATAAACAGAAATCTCTTACTGCTCTGCCCCCAAGAGAAGGCGGGTGGCTGTCACCTCCCCTCCCGCCGCTCAGCTGACCCACTTCACCCAGGAGCCACGTGCAGCCCGGACCTCACGGAGCACACGGCGGAGAGCGGGTGGGCAGGGCGCAGGCTGGATAGTCTCTCAAGACCCCTGGCCACACGGACCTCTGTTCTGGAGTCACCTGCCTCGTTCTGCTACAGAACTTAGGAGACGGGAGGGGAAAGTTCGATTGTTTAAAAAGCATATTCACTTCAGAATGGGATGAAAATGCAGAGTAAAGAGGGGGAGAAGCAGGGCCGACCGGCGATGTGG
This sequence comes from Ursus maritimus, assembly GCF_017311325.1. Lineage (NCBI taxonomy): Eukaryota > Metazoa > Chordata > Mammalia > Carnivora > Ursidae > Ursus > Ursus maritimus. The sequence continues at coordinate 31,986,173 of NW_024425675.1, read as the reverse complement.
TGGTCCTGGTAGGGCACCTGGGGCGGTGGGGCCGGCTGGGGACTTTGGTGGGACGTTATGAAGCCGGGGGCGGGGGGGACTGCATTTTTTAAATAGTTAATAGTCACGAGAATAAGCATAGTTGCTTCCAAATGAAATCTTTTCCGAGAATCGTATTGTGAAACTTGCGTTAGAAAACAGAAGCTCTGCTCGTCAGGACTTACCCTGAGACGACCACACGGAAGCCGAACCCAGACTTTCTAGCGAAGGGCTCTCAAGCTAGCGGTGAGAAAGCGCACCAAGGGGACAGAGAACTTCCAGCCGCTCTGCAGCCATCTGGGAGCTAAACATGGGATCTTCCCTAACGTTTCTGTACCTGCCCTGCCGTCCCTGCCATGCGGGCGTTCCGTCCCTCGCCATGTTTTAAACTGTATTGTGGTGACAGCACCTGGGGCAAGACCTCCCCCGCGCACGGGACTCAGGCGACGATGGCAGCACGCTGTCACCTACATGTAGCACAGCCTGGGGAGAAACTGGAGCCCGTGAACATAGCTGTGCAAACCCACACTGGTGGCATTTCTTAGGATGATGTGAGTGGATCTGAAACCAAACTTGTTCTCAGGGTGAACGATCATTTGCAAGGTGCTTGTGCATTTTTAGGCATTGCGCGGCAGCTGGCTGAGGGTACTGCAAGGAGGGGAGGTGGGGAGAGCAGCAGGCAGGACCTGGGCACCTGGGACGACGTCGGCCTCCTGGCAGCTTGTCCACAGTGGCAGGCATGCCGTGACGGCTGCCAGGTGACCCAGAGCCCCTGGCTGTGCTGTGCAGGACCGACAAAGCCCGCTGTCACTCGGCGGGTCCCGCCTCTCCGGGGCAGGTGAAGGGTGTGAGGCACCTGCCCTGGGGCTCTGCAGTCCTCACCTGGCCCCTGTCCACACACAGGGGGGCCAGGGGACCCGCTACAAAACCGCTCTGGTGTGGACGGTGGGGTCCAAGCCCTGAGTGCAGGCCCCAGGCCGGGCCATGCAGGGCCGACAGGTGGGGACTCAGGGGTCAGGGCTGGGAGGTGCGGCTCAGGCGGCAGATGTGCTGGACAGACACGCACACGGTGGAGCACCCAAATACGGCGATTGGAAGGGACACAGGCTGTTGGTGCAAAACACACTCTGGATTTCCAGACTTCGTTCGAGGGGAAAACACCACCGACTGTCCCATTAAGAATGCTGATTCCATGCTGAAATGGTGTGTAGATAAAAGATTTCAAGTTCACTTTACCTGCCTTTTCTGTCCTCGGTGTGTCCACTAGGAAATCTAAAATGACCGCAGGGGCTCACATGCTGTGAGAGGCTGCCGTTGATTAAAGGCTGACGGGGCGTCTCGGGCGGCCAGGGGCCGGTGCCTGCGCTGAGTGACAGAGAACACCCATCCCCCCCCCGGCGGGCCTGTGAGGACGGAGACCGAGGGGAGGTCATGCTGCTCCCAGACAAAGCTCTGAGAGGGTCCCGAAGAGCTGGAGACGCTGGATTCGAAGGATCTGGTGTAGACGCAGGAGGTTTCTCGCTGACACAGAAGAGCCAGGGGGATGCCCAGCTTGCTTACTCCAGGGGGCAGGTCGCCGGGAATCCTGCGGCAGCTGAATACGTTTGCTGACCGCACCGCGGCCAGGGTCGGGAGCCGGGTGTGCAGGGAGCACACGTGGGGGCCACGGCCTTCTCCAGGGGTGACGTCTGAAGCTTTCTGGGTCTGCGCTGGGACCAAAGCTCCTGAAATGCTAGCTTGTGCCCGGAGGCTGGCGGGCTGGGGCCATGTGGGGTAGAGCAGAGCCCTCTCTGTGGGGCGGCGGGGGCTCCGGGGTGGCCTGCATGCCTTGACCAGGCTGTGTTCCTGCATCTCGTGCACGTGGCCTCCACGAGGGCAGGAAGGTCCCGCCAGCGTCCTCCCTCGGGAGCGGAGACTCCGTGCTGGGGCGGGCAGTCTGCCCACATGGCCAGCGTGGGCTCCTGGCTGCAGTGCAGGGTTGGGAGACCCAGACCCACACATGGTCGCCGCCCTCCCCACGGCAGGACCCCTTGAGAGCAGAACGGCAGCAGCAGGGCCTTCCCCCTTCTGGAAGCTTCCATCCCTTTCTGCTGCTGCAGGCCCACCCGGGTCCAAGGGGAGGACACACAGGGGCCCGCGCAGCAGGCAGGTCACTAGAAGGTGGCTCTGGAGACCGGGCATCCCCGGACTGAAAGCCCGGCTGAGAACAGAGGCCACGTCTGCCACGTAGAAGGCACCGGAGCCACAGGCTGAATGAAGGAGTGAACGCACATGAACGTGAGGCTGAGGCCTGGGGGTCGCTCTTGGACAGCAAGGAAAACAAACGTTCACTGCAGTGGCGGCCCTACAGGCGTGCTCTGCCCAGCTCGCGGGGCTCCCAGGACCCTGACTCTCGCTTCCCACGTGGACTTCCACCCCCAGGCCTTCCCGGCAGAGTCTGGGGCGGCACCGGGCCCCTGGGGCCATCGCGATACCGAGGAAGGGAGTTTCGAGGAGAAAAGCCAGAAATCAGAAAAGCCCGCCACCTGATGGGCAGAGTGTGGTGGGGAAAATCAGTAACACGGTTGTTAGTTTATGCTGCTGGGTTTGGAGGAGGATGTGATGCAGTAACAGATAACACAGCGAGGCCGATGGCAGAGGGAGGCAAAGTTAGTCCATAAACAAACGTGAAAGCTGATCATGCTAATTATGTGAGAAGAAGAGGTGCCCCTATGAGAGCAGTCAGGGAAGCCTTCCTGAAAGAAGGGACACTCGAGAGGAGCTCTGACACAAGCAAAGAGGGTTGTAAGTGGTGGGAACAGCACGTGCAAAGGCCCCGTGGTCGGAGACACCACCAGGTTTGGAAAGGTGCACAGGAGCTAGGGACGCTCAGTAACAGCAGATCAACGTTCTGGGTCAGATCTTAGCAGCTGGTGGGGCTTCTCAAGACTGAAGCAACCGAAATGCAAAGCCACCATCCCGGCAGGGCCCTCAACATGCCCCCAGGCCTGTGGTTGATTCCCCGTAAAGATCAGCATGTACAAAGGGAGGTCAACCGCCTGGTGGGAAACAGCCCTCCAGCAGCCCTGCCAGCTGCTGCCGCACAAGAGACCCTGGTCCTGCAGTGTCCCCAGAAGGGTGGGCCAGCTCTGCTGTCTGCCAGTGCTGGGACGGTGACCCTCCCCACTCCCTGGCACCCCTACCTGCAAGATGGGGGCTGGAAAGGTTTCCAGACCAGCAGGTGGGCTCTCTCCCAGGTCTAGTTTCAATCTGTCTCTGCCGGTGCCATCACGGTCCCTCAGAGGGGAGCGTGGTGAGGGGCCAGGAAGCCTCCTGCCCCAGCACCTCTACCGCCCGGCTCCCAGCAATGCCTCCAGCACCCAACCCGGATGCCCTCTCCTGGGGTAAGGGCTGGCAGGTTCTGAGACAGAGGGCTCCCTGGAGGCAGCAAGCCAGGCTTGGGTTTCCCTCCGAGCCGTGTCCACTTACGTCCAGCGGTAGACGCAGCCAGCAGTACCCATTTCACAGAACCCTTGCGACAGTTCAATGAGACAGTGTTTGAAAAAGAGGCTTCCTTGCTCGGGGGCAGCTCGGGGTAAGTGCCAGACCCATCATGGGCCCCAGAAAGTGTGGCAGCCAGGGAGGTGCCAGGAGGGCCGGGAGCCCGTGGTCAGCACGGCCAGGCCGGCCCCAGGCACTCTGCTGACCTGCTCTGCCCAGACATGCCCTGGTGAGGCCCTTCCGGTCCCCAGGCTTCCCCGTCCAGCCTTTAAGGGTGTAGCTGGCTACAGCGGAGACTCTGGCTGGCCCGGGGACGTCCAGAGCTCTGGCACAGGGAGGTGACCCTGTGACCCCCAGCCCGGCGGCCTATGGTAGCTGAGACAGGGCTGCAGGAGCCGGCTCAGAGCTGGCCCCACCCAGCCGCCCAGTGGAGCCCCCCCCCAGTCCACACGGTGAGACGCCCCCTGCAAGAGCAGGGCCTGGAGCACGGGGGGCATCTTCCAGCTCTGACCAGGAGTCCTAACTTCTAAATGTGAACCCTGATTTTGATTCCCGGCTCCTTCCTCACGCAGCTTGTCTGTTTGAGGCGGTCACTCGTCCTTTGCTTCTCAGAGGAGGCTCCAGGCGCCCTGGGCCGCCCTCAACCTGCAGAACTTCTGGAAGCAGCCCAGGACCTGCGCTCCGCGGAGTCTCCAGGGCGTTCTCACGCAGCATCGGCAAGAACCCTGGCCTGGAATCAGCATTCTGCCTTCACCCTCATTCCAAGGCAGCAGCTTGAATCCAGGGCCAGGACGTCCTCCCGGGTGCCCTCAACGCCGGAAAGGTCTGCCCTGTTCTCTGAGGAATCAAAGCACAGACTCCAGGGTGAGGCTCGCCGCAGTCCCACCCAGGGAGAGCCAGCTCCCTCGCCTGGATTATTTATAAGTTAAGTCCATCTGAGCTGTCAGCAGCTGCTCTCGCGGCCCTGGCGGGCAGCCAGAGATGCACTCAGAGCCCACTCCGTCCACCCGTCCACGGCTGCCGGGAGGCTGGAAGCAGAAAGCCCTTTCTCACTGGGGAAGGAGGTCGTTGGGCAGTGCACGCCGCGCCCTCGGAGCAGGGCCAGCGGCCTCCACATGCAGACCTGGGTGTGTGCAGTTTGGTTCACACGCTCTTCCTCCCGCTCACTGCGTCTCCAACCACGTGGCTTTTATTTATTCTCAGGAGTTAGCCCCTGGCATCGCTCAAGCAATGGCACCTCATGGGCTGACTCGTGGTCAGCACGTGGCTCCCTGTTGCCCCACGGGAAGGAAGAACAGTCTGACCTGAGCTGTGGACGCGTCCCGAGGGCACTGAGTCCCACCTGCCAGCCGCCATCTCTCTCTGATCACCCAAGACCTGGCCCAGGGCTCTCCTGTGCGGGATCGTGGGTAATCCCTGGATCGGCCCAGACTGTCCGGCACGGGACAAGCTCCTGGGGTCTGCTGTCCCCTCCCTGGCTCTCCGGCCAACTCTTCCAGGACCTGTGCCCACAAACACCAACTTCGGCTCTTCTTATGGGCTCCTGACAGAGGCAAAATATTTCATCTCCCTCCTGGCTCCCCGATACCCCCAGGGCCGGCCAGCAGGTAGGGCAGCAGCAGAGGACCGGGGCCCTGCAGCCAGGCTGGGTATCGCACAGCTAACCAGCATGTGGGTGAGGCCCGGGGGCACTAGACCTTTCTGGGGAGACGCAGGGGCCTTGCCCAGAGATCGCAGCAGAATAAAGGAGAGTGGGATCAGCACCGTAGGAAGCCCAAGCATGTTTCATGCTGTGCCCAGACCTTGTCCCTGACCTCTGGTCAAAGGTGATGCCCTCTCTGTGACTCGGGTCAAGAGGCCTCCGTGCAGGGAGGGGCAGGAAGGATGGGCAGGGGTGCCAGCTCCTGGAGTCCGGCTCACTCCTGCCCCTATCTGGGGGAGGTAGGGTGAGTCCATACCCCCCAGGAGGCAGGCGCGCCAGGCCCACGCGTCCTCTCCCCGGGGCTGCCGGGCTTAGGACCGGCTTGGACCTGGACTCCGAGTCCCGAGTCAGGTCAAGGACCTCTCCAGCTCCGTGTGGGAGGGTGAGTCATTCCTTCCTCCGCCGCAGGGACAAACCTACCAAATGCCTCCTAACCACTGAGTCAGTGCTCAGAAAAGCCATTTTTAGAGCCTTACTGAGGGCTCAGTGCCAGTGAATCAGAAATTCCACTATCAAAATAGAATTTGCAGAGCACTACTTCCCAGTGGGCAGAACCGGAAGGGAAGGTGCCCCCACACCAAGAGATGAGGCTGCCCACAGGGACCCTGCCAACCCCAGGCCCTTCTGACCAAGGATCGGGTCCTGCCCCACACCTAGAGCCCCGCAGATGGAAGAGGGTCTCATGGGGACAGGATGCGGGTCTGTAATGGGGGGGGGGGTTCTACATGGGGACAGGACCCGGGTCTGTAACCGGGGGGGGTGTCTCCATGTGAACAGGACCCAAGTCAGTAACAGGAAATCTGCACGGGGACAGGACCCACCGGGTCTGTAATGGGGGGGTCTCACAAGGAGAGGACCTGAGTCTATAATGGGGGGTCTCCATGCGGACAGGACCTGGGTCTATAGTGGGGGGGTCTCACAAGGAGAGGACCTGAGTCTATAATGGGGGGGGTCTCCATGGGGACAGGACTGGGTCTGTAATAGGGGATCCGCACGGGGACAGGACCCACATCTGTAATAGGGAGGGTCTAACCGGGGATAGGACCCGGGTCTGTAATGGGGGGTCTTACAAGGAGAGGACCCAAGTCTATAATGGGAGGTCTCCATGGGGACAGGACTGGGTCTGTAATAGGGAGGGTCTAACCGGGGATAGGACCCGGGTCTGTAATGGGGGGGTTTACATGGGGATAGGACCTGGGTCTATAATGGGGGGGCTCTGCACGGAGACAGGACGCATCTCTAAACTGGGCCTGAGCCTGGTGCAAGCTGTGTCTGGGTGCCCACAGTTGGGATGCGTGTTGTGCCGGGTCACACGTGGGAACCAGGCCCTGCGTGCTGGGCAGCCAGTTGGGGGGGTGGGGGTGCTGGCTTATCTGCATCTCACACAGCAGTATGTCCCTGACTTGGTGATGTCTTGGCTTAGAGGAGGCCCTGCCTTGATGTAAGGCCCTGTTTCCCTCCAAACAGTAGACGGGGTCTCAGGCGGGAACCCCCTCTCAGGACAGGCGTGGGATGGGCCCTTGGAGAAGCCAGCATGTCCCAAGTTGGCATGGTTCCCTGCCAACTCCAGGACAGTCTTCAAGAAAAGCTGGGGCTCCCTCAGTGGGTCCTAGAAGCATGCACAACTCCCCCAGGGAAAAGCCCCATCGTGGCGGGGAGCTGCAGATGTCCCCCATGTCTCCCCCATGGAGGGTAACGCTGATGGTGGTTTAACTGGCGCGAACGCCGTGAATGCTGCAGACACGCCTCGTGCCAGGTCTGTGCCCGAGGACTGTCTGACGCCCAGGGCTGCTCCGAGAAGCAGAGAGGGAGACCTCCTCAACCACTTCCAGAGCTCGCTGGTCACTCCCAGGACCGCTCGCTGCTGTGCCCCCATCACGGGTGAGCGCGTGGGTGCCAGGCCACCACAGCTGGGGGCACCGCTGTCCTGGGGACCATTGATCACCCCCTCCCGCTGCTGTGCGGGGGTGTGGCTGGAGCTGAGCAGGCAGAGAGCGCTTCCCCCGAGTCCCGGGAATAGAGCCAAGGGCACAGTCCATTTGCAGGGGCTTCCGCTGTCCTCAGAGGTCACACCTGGACGAGGAAGAAGGCCGTGGCCATCGACGGCTGTGTAACAAACAGCCCCTCCCTCAGCAGCCCCAAAGCACAGTCTCTGCTGACTATGTGTCTGCTCGGGGATCCGGGCTTGGCGGGAGCTCTGACCGGCCTCCAGCTCCTGGAAGGCTCCGGCGGCAGCCGGCCTCCCCCGCACAGCGGAGTTGGCTCTTTGTGACCTGATCTTGGAAAGATATCCTAGCTCACCCGCTGCCCTGGTTTCTACTCAGGGTGCAGAAGAGTCGCCAGGTCCAGCCCACAGCAGGTTGGAGGCCACGGCACCCGCCACTTCCCTCTGGCCCCACGCACGCTCATCAGGACACCAAGAGGCCTCCCTTCCCCATTCAGCAGACAGGGAGGAAGGCTGGGTTAGTGTCCTGGTCGCCCAGCCACAGGGGAGCACCCAGATGGAATGGGGCTTACCGTAGCCTTCTGCTGCAGACAGACAGGTGTGCAGAGCCCGGACAGGGGGACAGGCTGACCAGACTCAGGGCAGCCAGGGTCTGGCTTCCTGCAGACTTGGCAGGTGGTCCCAGAGGGAGTCCCTGTGGGGCCAGCAGGAGCTCAGGGCACTGGGTGGAGGCGGGAGGCCCAGCTCCCTGTCATACCAGAAGCAAGACTGTGGGCCCCAGCTGTAGGGCAGCGGTGGGTCCCTGAGCCGGCCCCCAGCACAGGGGCCCCATCGGGTTGGGGTCTCGAGAGGGTTTCCGTGGTGGGATGGCACCTCGGGCTGTGGCCCTCTTACACCTGTGCCCGTCCAGTCTCAGGGCTCTTCGGGGATGGGGACTCACTCACACCTGCTTCGGCAGAGTCTGTAAGGCCGCAAGAGTGTCTCATCAACGTGACAGCACGGGGACCGCTGGGTCTCCCAGGGGGCTAGACCACGACAGACCACCCAGAACCCAGGCCAGACCCCTTGTCCAGTCCTCCCCAAGTCCTCCCTCTCTGCCTCTCCTGTCTCTCCCTGCCTCTCTTTGTCTCTCTCTCTGCCTCAGGTGACACATAACCAGAGGTGGCCGCTAGGGCACGACCTGAGAGGTGGGAAGGACAGGCAATTCTCAGAGAAGAGGGGCTGTGTTTGGTGGACCTTCGGGATTGGTCCCTGCGTGAGTCAGGGGCTGACAGACCCTTGGGGACTAGCTGAGGCTGATGGGGCATGGGACAGAGGGGTGGGTGCCTGGGCTTAAAGCTGGGTGGTCCCCGGGGGACAGGTGGGCCACCCATGGTACTGAGCTCCCTGAGCTGAGGCAAAGGAGCCTTGCTGTCACCCCCCGTGGGGTCCTCCTAGGTCCTGGTCTTAGCATTTTCATGCATGATTTCCTTCCTTCCAAAAGACCCAACAGGTGGCTTTTACTTCCCCCATTTGTCATCTGAATTAACTGAGGCTGAGAGAGGTTAGGGGACATGCCCAAAGTCACACAGCTGTTAAATGGCAAAGCAGAACTTGAACTTGCATCCCCTCAGGGCTGGCCACTGTCCAAGGGCCTCTCCCTTGTAGCAGGTGGGCTGGTGTTGCTCAATTCTTGAGTTTGCTGTCCCTGTGTGGGCAGAAAAGACCTGGCTCAGGACCCCTACTCGGGTGGACTGGGAGCCCGTCTGAGCCTCAGCCTGTTCTGGCTGGGAGCCGCCCCTCTTCACCCGAGCACCTCATGGGGGGTGTGCATCGTAATGGGACATTGATCATTTCTGATATTCAGTTTCTATTGAATTGCCAATATTTTAGATGTGTCGAGTAAATTAAAAATACTAAAATTAACTTAGTCTGTTTGTGTTGTGTATTTTTTTTTAACGTGGCTACTAGGAAATTTAAAATTACTTCCGTGTCTCGCATTATATTTCTCCTGGCAGCGCTGGTCTAGACTTTGGGGAGCCATGAACTGCTCCCTCCCCGGGTTGGGAATCCCGCAGGAGGGCAGTGTTGGCGGAGGACTTGCCTTGGGGCCGGTTTGGGGGCCCCTGCAGGAAGCAGGGGGCGGGGCGCTCTCCCTGGCCCTCCTGCCGCCCCCGCAGAATCCCCCCGTGGGCAGCAGTCATCCCCGCCCCTCACGCGGAGGCGGGCAGCCCCGTTCCAGGTCTTAGAAATCACGGAATCCATCCTTGAGGTGGAAAGGCACTTAGAGATGCCGCAGCCGGGCGGGGCGCCGAGCCCCCTTTGTGCAGAAGCAGACAGGCGAGGAGCACCTGCCTGGAGGCAGACGCCCCCGCCCACGTCTGCACGCAGCCCAGACGCCGCCTGCACCCCCCAGGCCCCCAGAGCCCGCCTGCCGGGGTGCGTGTCCCCGAGGACGCAGCAGGAGGAAGGCGCCGAATCACGTCCCGCAGCCCCCGGTGCAGGGAAAGCGGCTCTGTGGCTGCTGCGGGAGCCGGGCCTGTGCAGCCCCTGCCCCGCGGGCTCCCCCTGCCCCGCGGGCTCCCCCTGCCCCGCGGGCTCCCGTGCGCCGAGGGCTCCCCCTGCCCCGCGGGCTCCCGTGCGCAGTGGGCTCCCCCTGCCCCGCGGGCTCCCGTGCGCAGCGGGCTCCCCCTGCCCCGCGGGCTCCCCCTGCCCCGCGAGCTCCCGTGCGCAGCGGGCTCCCCCTGCCCCGCGGGCTCCCCCTGCCCCGCGAGCTCCCCGTGCGCAGCGGACTCCCCCTGCCCCGCGGGCTCCCGTGCGCCGCGCATCCTGCAGCCGCGTTCCTTCCGGAGCCGAGCGAGCGCGCGTCCTCCCGGCCGCAGCCCCCCCGCTCGTCGTGCAGCGCCGCGTACGCAGTGTCTGGAAATCGACCCCGACTCACTTCAGGTCTGCGGCTAATTGTGTGGCTCACGGAACCAGGACGCTTCCTCCCCCGGAGCTGAAGTGCGTGCTCGAAGCCCAGGGAGCCGCGCGATGGCCGCAGCACCACAGGGTTTCCTGTATATTCCACTGCGGATCGCTTTCCTCCCGGTTCTGTCGTATTTACCCAGAGTAAGGGGCACAGCACGGAGCGGTCCGCAGCCGGTCAGTGGGGCCGAGGCCAGGCTCCCGGAATCGCACCTGAGTCCCAGCACACGCAGCCCCGGGTGAGTCTCCGTGTCCGCAGCGCTTCCCGCCGGCTCCCGCTCCAGGACGGCTCCCCCAGACTCTCCGCGGCCCCCAGCCCACCCCCATGCACAGGAAGGGTGTGCTGGCATTCCCAGCCCCGCCCTTCTCCTTCCCTGCAGGACCCTCGCTTGTGAGTGAGGAGGCAGGGGGGGTCCAGGCCTCAGAGACAGCTGGCGGGGTAGGGGGGAGCGTCTGCGAGCAGTCAGGACGGCCGGGGATGCTGCGTAACACACACCCCGAANGGGGGTGGGTACATAGGTGAACCCGTTGGGTGGGGTGGGGCGGTAGTGTCCGCAGTGCTGGGTCCCCAGGCGGGGGCAGGACAGCCTGCGGCACCTGCTGTCTAAGGACTGAAGCACGGGGAGGTGAAGGGGCCGAACGGGATGGGGGCCTCTGACACCGGAAAGCAAAGCTCCGAGATCGGCTCTGAGTGGTTAAGGAGCCAGAAATACTGCCCCACAAATGGTCCTTAAGTAGGGAGAGCCCCTGGGCCCTCCCGATTGGACGCCACGGCTTCCTTCAGCATGGAGACCCCAGACGAGGCGGCAAAGGTGGGCGAGCGGGAAGGAGAGCTCCGGGAGCCTGGGGACATCTGGGGGTGAGGCTGGCTGGAGGCAGGGAGGACGTGGGGAGAGCGCCCCCGGCTGCACAAGGGGGGCAGGGTGGTGGTGAGTGCCAACAGAGTAAACTCAGTTCACGCTCCCGGATAACATTTCTCAGATTCTTCGTTTTTAAAAATGAAGCGGAGTACAAAAAAATTTACTTTTATAGGTAGGAAATGCACACAGCACCAAGGACCTGAAAGCATGGCAGGGTTCTCCGTGAAATGCAGGTCACAGCCCCTCCCCCACTCTCCCGTCCCTCCCCAAACCAACTCCAGCAGTTTCCCTGTCCTGTGGTCGGTAGGAGGGTCCCGTCAGGACCTCTCCCTGTAGAGAGGGGCTTCCTGTTTCCCATTGAGCTCAGGACTCTTGTTTCCTGCATGATTTGTTCACACCACACTTGTCTCTCCAGCCCAACGCCTGTGCCCAGCCGGGCTGGTCTCAGCTTCCGTCTCTCTGGAGACTGGCCCAGGACCAGGAGGACAGGGGTATTTCCCCACATCCCCCACGCTCGGGACACAGGACTCCCCTCCCCAGACACTGGCCTAGGGCCTGCTGGATGCAGACCCCACATGTGTGCTCTGAAGACCCCGACCCACCCCCCATCATCTGCAGTGGAGATCGGTGCCCATACCCATGCAGGCATGTCCTGTGGGCCTTGCCGTGTCCGACTGTTGGGGCCTCGTGTCCTCCTGCGCACACGGAGAACCTGTCCCAAGTGCGGGCGCTGCTCTGCGGGCCCCACCCCTGCCTCCCACCCTCGGCCCACTGCCCACAGCTCAGGTGGTGTGCCGCCTCCCTGGGCATGCGCGCCCATGCCCCTTTCTCTCCATTCCCACCAAGACCCAGCCTTGCCCTGCGCTGTCTTCCTGACTTCCAGCCCTTCCCCCAACCTCTTCCCTTCCCGGTCCATCCATTTATAACTTGCAATGAACTTCCTAAGTGTGAACCTAATAATGTCCCTGCTGCCCTTGGATTCTCCCCCACGGGACAGAGTCACGTCCCTCCTTCTTCAGTTGACCTCGCCAGCTGCTCTTGTCTCTCCTTTTCTCCTGGACTTTCTTCCCTCCTCTAGGCTGACCTCACGTGGTGTGCTCAGATCCACCTGACCCCCTCCATCTCGTGCCCACAGTATCCGCACCCTCCTGTCTCCATCTGTGTTGATTACAGTCCCCGCAGTCCGGGGGCTAGAGTCCCCACCCCCGCGTGGCTGCATTGCAGACGGGGTTTCGCGAAGGTAAGTTAGGGTGAGGCCACGGAGGGGGGGGAACCTAGCCCACCAGGACCGGCGTCCGCATGAGCAGAGACGGGAAAGGCCATGTGAGGACAGCAAGCAGGTGCCGTCCCAGGCCAGAGAGCCCTCACCTCCAGGAACCAGCCCTGCCAGCCCCTGACCGTCAGAAAGCCCAGCTGCGGCTCTGCTGGGCACCTGAGAGACCAGGATTCCAGTGCAGAGAAGTGGGCTGCCGCCGTCCTGAGCACCGTTCGGGTATGTGTGGGGCTGGGTGATGGCGGGGCCGGCGCATTGAGAAGATTCCGGAAAACCACACTTCTGTCAGCAGGAACGCGGATGTTCAAGGGGTTTGGATTCGGGCGGGAGAGAAACCCCCACGTTACAGAGCGTCCAGGTGGGAACAAGCCCTCTGTGCCCTGGACGGCAGGAGCGTGGTGCTCGGGAACACTCGGAAACACGGGGAACACTGGGAACACCGGGAACGCCGGGGATGAGGCCGGGTTTGGGCACCAGGGAAGGTTCTGTGCTGCGTCGGTGGCACGACCGGCTTCTCCTGACTGTTCACAGTAAGACGAGGGGAGAGACACAAACTGCAGGAATTTTTAAGGGAAAAGGAACCAGAACCTGGAGATGTGGGACATTTGGGAAGAATTTGGAAGAAGCAGGGAAAACATGTTTGGGAGAGAACGCTGAGGATGTGGCTGGGCCATCCTGCT
>NW_024425675.1:31920723-31973262 GCF_017311325.1 Ursus maritimus | reverse complement strand
ACGGAGGGGCTCAGCGGCCGCCTCGGCGGGGCCAGGAGCAGGCAGGGCTGTGGCAGCAGACACGGGGGTCACTCCGGGGACACCCAGGGCGACACAGGGGAGGCTGCCAGATCCTCAGACGCCAATCCAAACATCCCTCCCCCTTCAAGAAAACACTGACCTGGCCTTTGCATCTTCCAGCTCTTCCCGCGAACAGGGACATTTGCACGTGTGGCCCCATCCACCTCCCCGTGCTCCAGGCCCAGAACAGCACCCACACTCCCTGGGTCCCCCTGTGCCTGAGGGTGGGGACCCCAGAGATGGAGCCACAGGGCCTGAGCAGGAAGACAGCAAGCAGCCTTCGAGAGGGGCGAGGGGACAGGGAGGCACGCCAGTCTGTGGCTGATCTGACCCTTCCTGGTTACAGGGACGGAGGACTGGAGACATTTAAACAGAACGTGTCCCCAGCATTCCGGGCAGACCCCGTGTTTGGAAGCACCTCATCAGTGTCCCAGGGCCCTGCACTGTCCACAGCGGCCCACTGCAGGATGGCTTCCCCAGTCCGGCCAGAATCCACATACCCCGGAAGCTGGTTGTGAAACAAGCACAGAGCTGCCTGAGCAGACTATGGCCCCGGCTCAAAAGCACTAAGGGGCTGACCAGGCCTGAGTCCCACAGGAATAAAGCGGAGACTGGATTTTGCCCCCAGGAGAACGGAGGTGGTGCTGCAAAGCCTGCAGCCTTCACGTCTTTCACGGCCCTCTGGTGACAGAGCACGGGCGCCCACTGGAGGCCAAACACCTTCCCTGGTGTGTTGTGCAGACTGACCTGGCTCGGCATGGCCTGGCAGGTGCTGACACGCAGGGGTCGGGCGCGCAGGACAGAGCCCTGGGAGCAGTGTGCGTGCCACCCACCATTCAGGCTGGCACAGGAGCACACCTCGATGCGCGCCTGTGCTCGGGGATGAACTTGAGCTGAGGCCCCCGTGCGGGCCGTGAGGGTGACTGGCCCTTCTTGACGGAACTTCCCCCCTCTGACGCTCCCCTTCCCTTTGCAGATGCTCAAACAGGGCTGCCGGGGCACCATCCCCAGTCCCTGGAGGAGACTCCATCCGCCTCCAAGCCTCCTTGCAACGGCTGCAGACCTAACAGCCACAGGGACCTGACCCAGAAGCCCATGCAGCAGTTCAAGTCACTGGCTTTACAGAATCCAGATAAGCTTAGACGCCCGTCCGCGTGCGTGCACCTCGGAAATCACTTAGAAGACTGAGCCGTGAAGAAACAGACAACCCGCATCCTGGTTACTACTAAGGGGATTGACTCAGTGATAGAAAACCTCCAACAAACCAAAGTCCAGAGCCAGACTGCCTCACTGGGGAATTCTGGTGAACATTTAGAGAAAAAATTAACAGCAATCCTTCTCAAACTCTTCCAAAACATAGAAGAGTGGGGAACACTTGAAAATTCATTTTATGAGGCCAGCATTACCCTGATATCAAAGCAGACAAGGACATAACAAGAAAAGAGAACTACAGACCAGTATCTCTAATGAACCTAGATTAAAAAAATCCTCAGTGAATTATTAGCAAATCGAATCCAGCAATACTGTGAAAGGGTCATACGACATGATCAGGTGGGATTATCCCTGGGATGCACGGATGGTTCAACATCTGCAAGTCAACATTAACAGCACATTAACAAAACGAGGGGTAAGAGCCACAGCAGCATCGCAGATGCAGAAAAAGCATCTGACAAAAGTCAACATTCTTTCATGATAAAAACTTCCAGCAAAGTCAGAGGGAACACACCTCCACATGATAAAGTCCACGTATGACAAGCCCACAGTTGACATCATCCCCAACAGTGAAAAGCTGAAAGCTCTTCCCCTAAGATCAGGAACAGGACCGGGATGTCCCCCCCAACACTCCTATTCAACGCAGTACTGGACATCCTACCCACAGTGATCAGAGCACACAAAAAACACAAGGCATACAAATTGGAAAGGAAGAAGTAAAACTGTCACACTTTGCAGATGACATGATATATAGAAAACCCTGAAGACTCCACCCAAAAACTATTAGATCTAATCAATGAATTTGGTATTATTGATTACAAAATATAAAATCAATACATCATATCTGTTGTGTTTCCATACACTAATAACAAATGATCAGAAGAAAAATCAATAATGACATTTACAATTGCATCAAAAACAATAAAATACTTAGGAATAAATTTAACCATGGAAGTGAGATATCTGTACATGGAAATCTATAACATTGATGAAAGACATTGAAGAAGATACAAATGGAAAGACACACCACGTTCATGGACTGGAAGAATTAATATGGTTAAAATGTCCATATTCAAAGCAATCTACAGATTTAATGCAATCTCTATCAAAATTCCAATGGCATTTTTCACAGAAATAAAATAATCCTAAAATTTGTACAGAACCACTAAAGGCCCCAAATAGCCAAAGTAGTCTTGAGAAAGAAGAGCAAAACTGGAGGCATCGCATTCCCCAATTTCAATCTATATTATAAGTTACAGTAATGAAAACAGTTTGGTATCAGCAAAAAACAGACACTTGGTCAGTGGAATAGAGACCCCAGAAATAAACCCACACATATACGGTCAATTAATTCACGACAAAGGAGCCAAAAATATGCAGTGAGACAAGGACTGTCTCTTCAGTAAAGGTGCTGGGAAAGTGGACAGCCCCATGCAGGAGAATGAAACTGGACCACTATCGTACTCCACACACAAAAATTCACTCAAAATAGATCAAAGACTTGAAAGTAAGACCTGAAACTATAAAACTCCTAAAAGAAAACATAGGCAGTAAACGCCTTGACCTTGTTTTCCTAGATTTGACACCAACAGCAAAGGCCACAAAAACACCAATAAACAAGTGGGACTGCATCAAACTAAGAGCTTCTGCACGGCAACAGAAACCGTCAGCAAAATGAAAAGGCAGCCCACGGAAAGGGAGGAAGTACTTGCAAATCATGTGTCCAAGAAGGGGTTGACATCCAAAATACGTAAAGAACTCATAAAACCTAAGAGTCAGAAAACAAAAGATTCGATTAAAAAAGTGGGCAGAGGAGGGGCGCCTGGGTGGCGCAGTCGTTAAGCGTCTGCCTTCGGCTCAGGGCGTGATCCCGGCGTTGTGGGATCGAGCCCCACATCAGGCTCCTCCGCTATGAGCCTGCTTCTTCCTCTCCCTCTCCCCCTGCTTGTGTTCCCTCTCTCGCTGGCTGTCTCTATCTCTGTCGAATAAATAAATAAAATCTTTAAATTTCAAAAAAAAATGGGCAGAGGAAATAAATAGACATTTTCTGAAGAAAACGGTCAACAGACTCATGAAAAGATCCTCAGCACCACTTGTCATCAGGGAAACACAAATCCAAACCACAATGAGACACCACCTCACACCGGCCAGAATGGCTAAGCTCAACAACACAGGAAACAGGTGTCAGTGGGACGTGGGGAAATTGGAACCCCGTGCACTGCTGGTGGGAATGCAAGCTGGGGCAGCCCCTCTGGAGAACAGTGTGGAGGCTCCTCGAGCAGTTAAGTGTACGGCTGCCCTACGACCCGGCAATTACACTGCTGGGTACTGATCTGAAGAAAACAAAACGCGAACTCGGAAAGCTGTCCGCACCCCGTGTTCACTGCAGCATCGTTCACAGCAGCCAAGACGGGGAAGCCGCACGTGTCCACCGACAGATGAATGGATACAGAGGACGTGGTATAATGCAAGTATTACTCAGCCATGAAAAAGAATAAGGTCTTGCCATTTGCAACAACATGGAGGGACCTGGATGGCATTATGCTGAGTGAAATAAGTCAGAAGAAGGCAAATACTGCACGATCTCACTTATCTGTGGGACCTAAACAAATAAAACGAAATAAGCTCATAGAGAGCAGGCACAGATTGGGGGTTACCGGAGGCAGGGGTGGGGGGTAGGCAACGCGGGTGAAAGGGGTCAAATGGTACAAAACTTCCAGTTAGAACATAAAGCAGCCCTGGGGTTGTCATGGCAACTACAGTTAACACCGTATTGTACATTGGAAAGCTGCGAACAGAGTAGACCTTAAATGTTCTCATCACAAAAAAGAATTGTAGCTGGGCGCGGTGATGGACGGTAACTGCTCACGGTAGGAACATATTTCATCACGTACACTTTAGCCGATGCGATGTTAGACGTCATTATATCTCAGTTTAAAAACGGAGTCATTTAGCTCCACCTTAGGGAACGCAAAGGCTCCGGGACACAGGTCTGGCATCGCGGACGCGCGTCAGTGACGAGCCCCCGAGGCCCGAGTCCGGGTGCCTCTCCTTACCTTGGGCGCCACCGGCTCCGCGCGGCAACGCAGAGCTTGTCCCCCACACTCAGGCGGCGGTCTCCCACGGGACGCCAGCTCCCTTCACTTTCCTCGCGAACTCTCTCTTTTCCCGGCTGACTCACCCGGGCCCCTCCTGCTGGGCAGACGGGACGCGGGGGGACTGGGCTGGCCTTTCCATCGCGGCCCTGGGTGTGTGGTGCACGCACGCTGGGGGGTCGCAGCTGTGGATGATACCGTGCTAAACAGCAGCGTGCCCGGATGCCCGCGGTTCCTGGAGCCGTGGTGCCCAGCGCTCCCGGTGATTCCAATGAGGCTGACACTGGAGAGGCCTGGGTAGAAACCCCGAACGCCGACGCCCAGTGCCTCGCGACCATGTTTAGAAAGTGAGGCCACGTGCGGTCTTCAGGCTGAGCAGGGCGCAAACTGGCAGGCGGCCCCTTGGACGGCAGCTGCACGTGGGCCAGAGCGGGGGCGAGCCCACCCACTGCCTGACGCGTACGGAAAAACAGAAGTGTGTTCTAGATATTTAATTCAATTGAATGTTTACAAACCTCTCTCGTGCTGTTGAAGGCGGCGGCTCCGGAGGCACCAGCCCCAAGTTTCTCCGTCACGCTAACACGGGCCGCTGCTCGATGACAACCACGTGTGCGTCTCAGAACCCCCAGGGAAACACGCCCGCGGGGTGGATGGGCCGAGGCCTGCAGGGAAACGGTGTAGCACAGGAGTTTCCACCTAGCGCCCAGCGTGGCCCCAGGCTCCGTGGCACTCCCTGAAAGTGAGTGAGTCTGGCGGGGGAGAGCCATGCTTTCTGGGGTTTCCAGGCTAATCATGCTTTTGAATATTTTTAGTCTTCAAAGGAGAGGGCACACGGGGGCTGGGGGCAGGGAGCGGGCGGCGTCCTTGGCGGTCTGTACGGGCAGTTTAACACATCAGTTTCCAGCGTGCGCTTCCATTTTTCACGGGACTTACTTGATCCTGTCAAATGTTCGGTTTAAAGACACATTCCCGAGGGGGGCGCCTGGGTAGCGCAGTCGATAAGCGTCTGCCTTCGGCTCAGGGCGTGATCCCAGCGTTCTGGGATCGAGCCCCACATCAGGCTCCTCCGCTGGGAGCCTGCTTCTTCCTCTCCCACTCCCCCTGCTGGTGTTCCCTCTCTCGCTGGCTGTCTCTCTCTCTGTCAAATAAATAAACAAAATCTTAAAAAAACAAAAACAAAAAAAAAAACCATTCCCGAGGGCTCGGTGGGACTGGACTCACGGCAGGGCTGAGGTCTGCACCAGCAGAGACGAGCAGAGGGACAGAAGTGCCCTACGCAAAAGCCTATTTGCCGTGTTCCCACATGCCAGCAGCTTACGGCAAGAAAGTGGGAGGACGCCATTTACAACAGCACCAGAATACAAAGTATGTAGGGATTAATTTAACAAGAGATGCACAGGACGGCGCATTGAGGTACAAAACCCGTCGGAGGGAAATCCGGAGGGCCTCAGGAAGGGTCGGGGGCTCTGTATCCTCCCAACACGGGTCTACAGATCCAGTGTGACTCCCGTCAGAATCCCGGCAGGACATTTCGGTAAGAACGGACAAGCTGGCTCCAAAACCTAGAGCTGCCGTGTGACCTTGCGAAGGAAGGACAACGTGCAGGGCGGGCGCTTCCTGGCTTCCAGTCCGCTGTGATGCTGCCGTCGGCAAGAGAGCGGGATGGTAGCGGGAAGACAGAACACAGCGGGGTCCAGATCAGACCCACACGCGCTGGATCGACTGATGTTTGATAAAGGTGCAAAGTGACCCACTGGGGAAAAGATACTCTTGAACAACCCTCTGGCTGGCGCCCCGCACTCACCTCGCCTCCCACACCGAAGTTAGCTCAATGGACCACAGACCCGAATGCAAGGACTGAAACGCTCAAACTGCCTGAAAAAAACATGGCAGGTAATCTTTGTGATTTCGGTTTGCAAAGCTTTCTGCATCGGAATGAAGAACTTCTCCTAAAAGGATCAGGAAGGAAAGGCGAAGGACAGACCCATTTCACACAGTCCCATGTGCACCGGAAGGTGGAGGCAGAGGTGGGGAGCCTGCCCTGCCATCGGGGTGGCGTGACCTGCTTCAACCCCTGGACGCCAGGCACACGGAGGTCAGGTCTCAAATGGGGCCTCAGGGTGGCGTCAGTGCATAGACAGGGCGGCAGTGAAGCTGGATCCGTGCTGACCCGTGGGACCCACGAGCCCCTGAAGGGCCTGAGAATGCAGGTCCGCTGTGAGCATGGCGCTGCTGCCGTGGTGGCCGGCCGGCATCTGCCCACCACATGGGGACAAAGGACAGGCAAGAGTGTGGACCCTCAGATGTGAAGGCTCTCAGAAATGAAGGCTACGGGGACTCCGACAGTCCAGCCAGTGGGGATGGCATTGGTGTCAAGAGTGTCAGCGCGAGACCCTCATGGTGGCAGAATAGTGTCTCCGGGCTCCTTCAGGTTTAGTTCCAGAGAGCAAGCAAGTAAGGTCAGACGTTCCCAAATACAGAAGTGGGGACAACGGTGCTGGGACCCCCAAAGGCCTGAGCACCCATGAGAAGCGGTCTGGAGCTCTGAGAGGAAGCCTAGCGGCTCGCAGGGAAGAAGGCAGACCTGGACGGGCGGCCTGGACTAAAATAGCTCCAAGTTAGCTGCACCTGTTTCTTTTTATGCTTTTACCGACCAGGACACTCACGGTTCTGCGTGGGCTCACACTGCATTTTGGCGGGACAGCACCAGCCAAGAGTGTTGGGGAGGTTTATTGAAAAAGGGCCAAGGCAGGTGGGACCGAGGACAGGGTGAGAAGTGCTGGACGCCCTCTGTCCACTGACAGCTGCGGACAGGTGGGTGCAGGGCTGCCAGGAGGCCGGCACGGAGGCCTCGCTGGGGCGTCCCCTGTGATGCTCCTGCAGCAGCTGCAAGGCATGGACCCAGCCAGGGCACGGAAGTCACACGGGACTCCCACGGGTTGGCGGCCATGTGGGACAAGGCGGAGGAGAACCTGGCATGTCAGCGGCGGTTCCTGTGTGGATCTGGGGGAGGCAGGCCCGAGTCCCGGAGAAAGGACATCCATGACGGTGGGGGTGACGAGACCTCCCCCCGTGGGACGGGAGCGAGGGCCGAGTGGACAGCAGGTCAGGGCGGCCCCTAGAGGATCGTGAGGGTGTGAGCCGCCTGTGGCGCACATGGAGGTCAGGTTGTCCAGCACACGTCCACGGCGGCAGAGAGCCGGCAGGTTCAGGGAGGGGACGGGGAACACTGGGACCGAGGGGTTGGGATATGCAGGTGTCAACAATGGTGTCTCCCAAGGAGCGTCCCTGTGTCCAGGGCCACCCCTCACGGGTCCTCTCCTCCCGCTCTGCCCCAGGGGCGGACCCGCGGGTCTGATAGTCGGTCTTCAAGAACTGAAATGACTCCCAAGTCGGCCCAGGGAGGTGAGAGATTCCCTGGCGGCTCTGACCCCAGAGGGCACCTGCTTTGCTTCTCAGTGTGTTCTGGAGGGCACCGCGCACCACATGCGTACTGACAACCGTGCATGAACAAGTCATGAGTTTCAGCGAGGCAAGGGGCCACCGCGGCTCAAAAGAAAGCCTGGGCGAGGGTGAACCCAGGCCCTGGAGGCCTGTGCCACACCAGGGACACCCACCAATGGCTGCAGTTACATCTCCCGGACAATCGCCAGCGCCTACCATGGAGAGCCTCTCCTCCTTCGGTAGGCTAACGGGTGCCCTCCTCTGGTAATGCCATCCTGAACCCTGCAGTGCAGCTGACCCCCCTTGCCTGGTGGCTCACTTGCCCGCTTCAGCTCAGAGCAGGATCACCACCAGCCTCCTGGCATGGGGGCACAGGGGCCAGGTGTCTGTGGGCACCCGACGCGCTAGTGGTGCTCCCTGGTGTTTCCAGTTCCACAAACACCCAGAAGCCGAGTGGGGAGGTGCTGGTGAACGCCACCTGTTGTTCTGATTTCCCGCCTTACCTCCTGCCCACCTCCGCACGGTAGGCCAGGAACAGCGTGTCAAAGGGACTCCCAGAAACACCCATCTCAGAGGACCCCTGCTCATCACGCCTGCAATAGGCGGCCACCTGCTGGTGGTGCCGCTTCCAGCATTACTTTTATTCCACGATTCAGAAAAACACAGGATTTTAACGTCAGCAAAACATGTGCATATACCGAGGAGCGGAACACGATTTCAACTTCTTGGGGGAAGGGAGGCTTCGACACCAGGGTTCAGCTCTTGCGCCCTCCCACAGCATCAAAGAACAGGCCCAGACGGGCAGCACGCGGTGGCGAGGTCTGTGCCCCCCCGGCACACACACATCTGTGAGCAAGTGGGGCCGAGGGCTGGCAGGGCCGCCACACTGAGCCTTCGTCAGCCAATCCTGATGTGTGACTCTCATGTTAAGCCACTGAGTTTTGGATGGTTACATGGAATAGTCCTTCCACAGTTTCTAGGCCAGTGCTGTGCTAAAAAGAATACACACTCAATAAATACTTCATCAATTTAACAAACACTTATTGAGCGTCTATGGTGTTGCAGACAGCGTACTAAGAACAGGGGACACAAAGGTGATTGGGAGGGGCTCACTTCCTGCCTTCGCGGAGCACACTGATTGACAGCTGTGAGGAGTTCCACCAAAGAAATTCCTAGCGACGCAGGACGGCTGAGTGAAAGCCTACGGGATCAGCAAAGGAACAGAAGTACGGACGGTAGTGGACGGAGAACACAGACAACATGCACGCATCCGTGGGGACCATGCGAACACCGAGAGCGGCATCACACATCATGGAGAAATAACCAACTAGGAACTGACGGACAAAAGATACTCTCCGTACGGTGAAAGCAGAATTAGGCCGTGACCCGGACCACACATGCACGTACAGGCCAGCAATTCCAGACGGACTGAACGAGCACACGCACGCATGCACACACGAGCACGCACACACGCAGATCATCTTCACGCCTACCGAGGAGGGAAACACTTCATAAACAAGACCAAGACGCTAGGACCACAAAAGAGAAGAATGATAAATTTTACTACATGATAATCAAAAAGTGTAAGATAAAACATACTCTAAAAAAGTTAAGACCACTGGTAGAGACTGAGGGGAAATATCTGTAACATACATAACAAAGAGTTAGTAGCCAAACAGTTCAAGAACACATCAGTAAGAAAAAGATAACCCCGCAGAAAAAAATGGGAAAAGAAAATGAGCAGGCAGCTCACAGAGGAGGAGAATCAGTGAGTTAATGTCTAGGCAGACCACCCGTGCACGTCAGTGATACACTAAGCCGTTCAGCCCCCCGCAGCCCCGAGCAGCACTGGCATCGCCAGTATTTAGGGGTGAGTCAATTACTTTGTTTCTGAGGCTCACGTCTGATCTGAAAACCACAAGGACCCGTCATCAAGTGTCTCTATGGGAACATCTCACAAGAGACAGGCCATTTAACACAAGAAACAGAAGATCCCGACGTAGGGATATTCAGCTCTGTGGTAAATCTTGGATTCAGTGCACTGCTCCCCCGAATGCCTTAGACCACTGTGCTGACCGGGGGACCCTCACGCTGCAGACACTCAGAGTGTGCGAGAAGCCTCGATAATCCAAACACGAGTTGGAGGTGACCACTTTCCCTTCTCATGTACACTGATGGGAAGAGACAAGAATTATTTTTTAAAAAGATGTATTCTCGAAGGAATTTTTAATTAAAAAAAATCAAAAGAAAAATTGAACAGTGCCTAAATCTTTATTTTTCATAACCTACATTTTTTTTCAAATTAGACAGTTTTACACTGAATGACACAAAAGGAAACTTAAATTATCAATAGTTTACACATAAGCTTGATTCCAGTCTTAATGAAAAGAAGAACAAAAACAAAGGCCCTCAAGAAAGCTTCCGAGTTACGTCCCGCTCGGCGGACTGGCAGCTGCTGGCTCTGCTTTTGACTTCGATTGTCTGCTGCGCTCTGGGTTGACAGGCCACGAAGCGCACGAGCCCCCAACCGCAGCTCGCTGGCGGCGGGCACAGACACGCACTTTCCTCACCCGCTGCCCTTGTAACAAACGGAACCGGCTTTTTAAATGTAAACTGCGTGATCCTGGCTAATACAGCCTCTTGAAGCGTCTTCTGCCACCCGCTAGTGACAATCAGTGAGGCGGGGACAGGCGGGCCAGACCAGGAATATCAGGACACAAACTGGTAAAAAGCAACTACTCTACTGGAAATTCATGTCTGGTGAAGTGGGGCCAGATTCTCATCCCTCTATTTCCAAATTGTAAGTATCCTCACACAATTTTACAAGTTAAAATGTCATTTGTGATCGCTGTATCTCTGATTCTACACCCTGAGATACTGCTGGGGAAAGGAAAGACTTCCGTTTCTAAAAATGGACAAAGCCTCCAACTGCTGGCTGCCCGTGCCAGAGCCATCATCTACGCGCTGCATCCCAGCCTCCTCTTGTGCTGGCTCCCGTTCTCTTCTGTGAGTGGAAAGTCTCACAGCGATCTCAGAAAGGTGGTGTTTGGACATTATACAGCTATTTGGCATATCATCTTTGCTTAATTAAAAAGGGTGCTATAAAAATTCCACCAGAGCGAGGCTGGACTCTGGATGCAACAGACTTGGGCTGCGCGGACAGCAGCCGCAGAGCAGTGGGCAGGCACAGAGGCAGTGGGACCACAAAGGCCCCACCCCGCCTGTGCACCGGCCACCACAGTGGCTGGCTGTGCCCTGTGGCTGTCACGAGTGACCACCTTCGTCCTGCCTGCAGTGGACGGCTACAGCTGGCTCTAGCACACAGCCCGCTGCCAGGGAAGGATCTGTCATTCCTGAAGACCAGTCTCTCAGCTCCACAGGGTTTGCGGCCCAGGGGTGACCAAGCCTGACCGTGTCCACTCTTCCAGCAACAACTGCCACATTAAGGACTTCCCGGGGCTTGCCTTTCCAGCTCTTCTTACAGTACTCACGAGTTGGGGCGTCAGAGGTCACTTAACTCCTCATTTTTTAAGTCAGCAATCCCTTAGCCACAAAAAAGGAAATCCCCATGTTCTTTTTACAGGCATCTGCACAACACTAGCACTGTCAGTTTCTAGATATTTGAGTCCCGGCGGCTTCTCTGAAGGAGACGGTCAAGCGCACCAGGACGGGCTCCCCTCCGGCAGGGCGAATCGTGCGTAGCTAGTTATGATTTTAAGTAGATTATCTTTCACGTTCTCCTGAAGCTCCTGCCAGTTTCTGCTTCCTACATTATGCTTTCACATTAGCTATGATTAGTACATATTTACAGACTTGGGAGAAGAGCATGAAAACGTAGGAAGGCTTTGCTAGGACTTCCCATTTCCCTTCTGCAGCAGCAAAGAGGCAGAATCAGTCCAACACACCAGTATCAGAAAAAGAAAAACACCTCAACAAATTAAAATAATATTCAAACCACAACATTTAGTTTATCTACAGCCAGCTCAATAGCAACATTTATAATATATCAATAATTCTTATCAGATTTTTCTCTTTAGGGTACCTTTTTAATATGTTCTGATTATTTACATCTGTACAAGCAAAGCACACACTTCCAAGTGCACATATTTAATACAGTATCGACTATTTGCATTTACAGGATTTCTCAACAATCTGAAAAAGGTCAACTGCTGAAGATCTTCAGGGTATATTACAGACACCACTGCCAGGTCCTGTGCCACAGAACGCTCGCTCAGTGACACCCAACTGAGCAGCCCCACCCAACTGAGCAGCTCTAACCCACTCGCGCCAACCCAGGGGCCAGTCTCCACCAACTCTAAGCTGTCTTATACAAAAGTTAAGGCAAAGTCATTTTCAAGTTTAAATAAAATTCAAGTCTTTAAATATTGGATGGAAATAATGTTTTAAAAAGAACCCTCAGTCTTGTTAAATAACCTTTTGTGGAATAAACTGTGTATGGTTACATTTAGCAGGAAATGTTTTAATGTCTGCTGCTTAGAATACTTCAAGAAAAAATTTAGGCATTTTAAAACAAAATAATTTATATTTAACTTTATTATAAACTGCTAGCTTTAGTGCATGCGTGTTCTTCAGAGTGCAGCACTTCCAGAAGGGAATCAGTGAGACCCTCGTCTCGGAGGGAACGGTTAGCCTCCCCACCAAGGGCACCGCAGACACCACGCTCCCACGACTTAAGTAACACTTCTACTGTGTGCCGACGCAGAGGTACGGGAAGGCGCCCGCGTTGCTGGCTGACGTGGGGGAGACGCGGGAGCCATGCTGGCTCCCACGCCCTCCTCGCCAGCTCGCAGGAGCAAGACAACATCAGGGTACGTTTTCGCGGGGACACATCAGTGGGCAACCAGGTTTATGTTTTCATTTAAGTTCTATACACAATGTGCTTCGACTCTATCTTACACAACAGCCACTTGAGACAGGAGTGAGAGGCTGGTTACGTGCTTGCAGCACAACAAAACACAAGGTTTCAGGGCTCTCTTGGGTGCATGTCGCCCAGCAGGTCAAAAACGGGCTACACTTTTTTTAAAAAACAAAAACAAAAACACTAGCGTCACTTGCTAAGATTCTGAATGAAGTACAACTCCCATGCCAGCGAGGGCGCAACCTGACCCCATCTCTTCTCCAGGCCACGCTGACCGTGTTGCCTCCAGCCTCGAGCCCAGCTGTCCTCAGCCCACCCACCGGTCTGGACATCTCAGAGGAATGCACTTGCTAACCAGTTATTTTTAAAAAATGAAGTAGCATCGTTCCGCTTAATTTAGAAAAACTCACTATATATCGCTTGCATTCACAGCCACATGGAGGCTTAATAAAAATATCAATTTGTTAGGATAAATGCATTTTCTATCCTGAAAAAAATCAGACTTATGCATCACCTCCAGTTAAGCACCAACCTAAAATAAGGTTTATATTAATTAAATCCTGAAAAATAGATTTTTTTCAAGAGGGGGAAAATCCGACTCATGGAAGAAAAATCACTTGCAGGCACCTCACCGGCCTTGTCTACGCTGCAAGCCCCTAACCAGCGGCTCATTCTTGGCCCCGAGTGGGACAGTGCTTAGTTGTGGCGACCCCAGCTCTTTACAGCCCTCCCAGACCTCAGCGCTCACTGAGGGGACTTGGGAGGGGTGCTCTGTTCTCTGTGTGGACGCTTCCCGGAGGCCGGGGGTGAGGGCCGGCGGCCTGGCGGCCTCCTCTGGTCTTTGGGTGGTCCCGGGTTGGACTTGGGGGCAGGGGGCTCTCTCTCGGCGAGCTTCTTTTCTTCCTTTCCACAACCAACGGCATTGGACTTTTGTTCTTTTGGGGGCTGCAACGGGGAAGACGGAGGCTCTCTACTCGTCCTCTGACAAATCTCCGCATAGCTGGGTTTTCGCAATTCCTGGGAAACAGACACAATGCTGGGATTACGTGCACAAAAGGACACCTCCAAAATGTGTGAAAGTAAGTTCACTTCGGGTAAAAGTGAACAAAGTTTTCAGCAGGTACTCAATTCCACACTCAAAAGTGCTGTCACCTGTAAAAGTTCATAAATTTCAACAACTTTTGTTTCCCCTGCAGCACAAGGTTCCCTCCAAGATACTCTAGAAACATCTTATAAGAATGGGTAAAACCAGAAAAGGTCCTGAGATATGCAGTGCCAACCTCTGTGCACTCTCGAGTCACACGAAAGCAAAAAGGAAAGAAAAGGTGTCCCTGGAAAGAGCCAGAAGCAGCATCTACTTTCTCCACTCACGTGTCCTTGGAAACACCTTCACTTCCCACAGCACGGGCTTCCTGGAACGGCCAAACCACACAACCCATCACTTACCAAGGAGCTTCAAATTATGTTTGTGCCCATTTCAAACCACCAGAAGCTGGCAGTGTGGACTCAGGAAGGGTGAACACACAGTTAAAAACTTTTTTTAAAAAGTTAATTTTTCAGGTAAGTGGAAGCTTGAAAGCTAAATAACACAAGAGAAACTTAAAACTACTTCACCTCCGTAAGCCATGTACTAACTTAAAAGTAACTGTAATCTATAAAAATGTTTCCTTTAAAAATGCAACATTATAAACAGGGTTTAACTGCCCAATCTAACTAACAAAAGTTCACCGAATCAGAATAAACAAGGCTGGGTGAACCAAGGGGGAAGGAGGGAGGCAGAGGAGCTGGAGGGAGGCCTGCGGCCAGGAAGGAGCCGCCTGGGTGGGAGCAGGTGGGCAGGGGTGGTGAAGCTTCTTCCTAGCATCCGCTGGGGCGACACTCGCCAAGTGATCGGAATCCATGGAGAACACAGGGCTGCAGTCTTAGGACTCCAAAAAACAACCTCTCTTAACCAACGCTGAAATAAGAAGCCCCCAGGGGGGCAGCAGTAAGAAATAACCAGGAAACCCAGTGGGAATTCAGCAGCAATACTCCAGGTATTCAGAGCAGAAAGCACAGCACCTACACACGTAAAAAACCCAGCAAACCAGACTTCACTGAAAATAAGCTGACACAGAAAAAGAACACCAAGCCCCTCCTCCCCGGGGCGGGAAGGGCGGCCGGGACACGTACCGTGGCAGCGCCGTTCACCTGCACCGATTTACTCGCCGTTGTAGTTAGGGCAGAAGGAAGTCTGTCCACACTCAAGGCTTCTCTCTGCTTCTCCACCACCTTGGGATCCCTGTAAAAAATGCCACCCAAGGTTTGCATCTCCCGCTCGCGACAGGCAAGGGCAGTCTAAGAACACGGGAGGCTCGGCAGAAGGCGGTACTTACTCCGGCAGACAGGCGGGGGAGGGGGAGCGCCCATAGGCTGCAGACACAGCGCAGGGAGCCGGCACCAAGGGCTCTCTGGAGGTCACTGCGGGGAGTGTGTTCGTGCTTGCATCCGCATTCAGGCTCTGAAAACCAGGGGAAGGACAGTTTAACTTGGGTAGAGACGTAGCCCTCAGATTTCTGTTCTAATGACCTTAAACACACCAACAAAGGTCCCAGTCTGAATGACACGGAGGCTTCCCACCTTCCTCCTGGGGGCACTGGGGTCATTCTGCCGGGGCTGAAAGCATGGCCTCGACCAAGGGGAGCAGCTGAAAACATTGCTAACTAGCAGCGTGAGAAAACAGAGCCCTGCCTGTCCTCCAGGGCACTCCCCCACTGCCCGCAAACACCTCGTCACTTCTGGGACTCGGGCCCCCCCCCGGCCTCCACGTTCATTGTCCACAAGCTTGTTTTCTCCACACAGTAAGTGTCAAAGGCATCTTATTCCTGACACCCCAGCGCCTAGCACAGCCTGGCACCCTCAAATATCTGTTACATAATGGAGTTCCCAACCTAATTCCGTATGGCTCCTTCTTGTAACTAAAACCAAAAAGATCGACACTTCAAGATAGACATAAATTTGGGTGTCTCAAGGGGGATGGCAGGTGTTGACAGTTCCTACCCCTGGCAGCAAGTCTATGATTTTGAAGTTTAACAGCCGAGGAAATGGAAGCTTGGAACGTGGACATTAATCTGTCCTTGGTCATGGGACAAAGACATGAGTACCACCAGTGCTCTTACTCCAGAAAGCGCCCCCCACGCACAGCAGCAGTTCACCAGGGCAGTCTTCCTCGTGCCGTGTGACGAATACGTCACTGGAAGTCAGTACATGAGCAAAGAGCGCTTTCTTATAATTCTACTTTCAGGGCAGATCAAAGGTTCAGAGGCAGACGACACTGAGGCCATCTAGAGGGAGGGGCGGGCAGGACGGCACCATCTGTGCCCCCTGCCCCTGGTGCTGCAGCCCTGCCGGAAAACCGGACTCTTCCAAGTCCACGCTCAGCTGAAGGAAGCCAGGCCGGCGGGAATGTGGGAATGCAAAATGCCTCCTTTCTGTAAAGGTGCATCTACTCCAGGGTATGGTCTTGCTATGCAGGAGTGCAGACGGCAGCCAGGGTGTGACCCAGCTCACATCTGGGGACGAGCTGCCTAGCCCCTCCCCACCAGCTCCCACACTCAGGCGCCAAGGCAACAGAAAAAGCTGTTGCAGGGGCTCCACGGAGAAGCTGTGGCTCCCCCTGCTGTGGAATCCAGCCAGGCTTGTTTAAAGTAGGTATTGTTTCTTTAAAAAACTAACTTTAAAAAAAATACACAGAGAGACTAGAAATGTAAAAAATTGTAGTTGCTGCTTTTGAAGCGCGGTGGAGGCTGGCCTGTTCTCCTCCTGTGCCTGCCACCAAGGGGAGTAAGGACGGGGGGACACTGGAAGTCAGGGTTCCTCAACCACACTGGCTGTAACATTACTGATGAAGGTAGCAGTAACCCAGAGACCACTGTCTGAAAGTTTAAGACTTAAAATAACACACAAGACACACCAAACGCAGGATGTGATTGTTACTGTAACGTACAGATCCCCGGAGTCCACTCCACCTCAAAGGTGAACAGGAACAGGAACCATGCAGCAGCAGGACGAGGCCTGAACACGGGGCTTTACAAATCCGTCCCTGAGCCGCGGCCTGGACACAGAGGGACTCCTATCTGGGGCAGTAAGTGACTGTGGTGTAGAGCCAGGCAGAGATCTCACAGGAGGACACATGTTACCGTGGCAACCTGCTAGGTGTCCCACACCTCTGGCCCACGAGAGCTCACGTAGGCGCCACCTGTCAGTCATGGCAGCTGCACAGACCCTCGTGCCTTGTTAACTGTTACAGAACCCAGAAGGAGCACTGTAGAGGAGGATGCTCTGGCTTCTGCAGCTGGCCTGATGCTTGGGGATGTAATCAGCGCAGAAGAGGGAGAGCAGCTAGTGTGGTCGCACACCTGACCAAAGCCGCCAACCAGTACTACGGTAGCATGTTTCTGGGCTCCTTGTTACAGCGTAGGTCACTAAAAATTTATCATTTCTGTTGTGACTCAGATTTCTGTTTTATTTTGTAGACTTGTAAAATAAAGGCAGGTCCTGAATAACAACAATAAAAGTGTATCTGAGCCTTGGGGTGACGGAGTGCGTCTGTACGGCACATGAAGCCGGTTTCCACCTCTGACCTTGGAAGGCAGTGAGGGAATTAACAGAGAAGGTCTAGCCCGGGTTCAAGCCTGACCCTTCCACTCCAGATCCACACAGCCTCTGGATCACTCGCCCTCTCTGAAGCTCTTCCACATACAAAGACTGCCTGTACGAAAGCGTGGCAGAGTGCCTGGTGCAAACTCGGCACTAAGCAAACATTAGCGGTATGTATCTTACCCTTTCTTTTGAGGACCCTATTAACAAGCTAGACAGCCTGTTTTCAAACAGGTCCTCTGTCTTCAGGTGGCCTGCTGCCCCAGGCAACGGAGGGAAGTTGGACAGTCCCAATTCAAAGCTCGGGGACGGGGGCTTTGGTGGCGTCGGAGACTGAGTTTGACTCCTCTGAAAGAGAACAACACTGTCATGTTGCAGATGCACAGACCGTCCTATACGAAGACACAGAGCAGAAGGGCAAGGCAACCAATCCATTCTAGCTTCTGATTTCCACCTCTGTCTCCCAAAAACCACCATCCTTCATCATTTAAGCAAAGGTCATTTGTTAGGCAACTGTAACCATCAGGAGCACAGCTGCAAAGCCGAACCCTCTGGGGACCACCCCAGCTGTACAGAGCTACCTCTCTGCGATGCCAAGACCGTCTGGTTTCCGGTCCACAGTCGGCCAACACAGACCAGGGGGACACAGGCATGCAGCTGAGCACAGCACAGAGACAGGGACGGGCAAGTGTGGAAGGCAAACTCAACCCCCACTGGTCGAACATCACAATAGCCTGAGTATAGCCACTGACCGTACGCATCTTCAGACAAGGACTGTGTTATTATCGGAGTGCCTGTCATCCAACTTACAAAGGAGACAGTGAAAGAAATAAACAGAAAAATGTCACTCTGAACTCTCTGAAACTTATGTTAAGAAATTTTACAAAGATTTGTTAGAAAAAAATAGTTTAAGAAGGGGGAAGGGGCTTCAGTTATCTGAAACCTAATTCAATCAAACACTTTATATTTTAAAATCGCTATGTAAAAACATGGTATTTGATGACAGATTTTTATCAGATTCCTTATTTTCTTCATAATAATATCTAAGAATAATTTATAAACCCAAGATCCCAGAAGAAAGGCAATGATGTATTTTTTTGAAAAATTATCAAAGCAAATTGCTTTAACAAGCTACACTCATATTTTGAGTGTCCAGTTGCTTGGAGAAGATAAGGGACAGAAGGGGGACAGCTGTCTCTGTGGAACGCAGGATACTCTGGAAACAATGTTTTCATGGGTCTCACTTAGCTGCAAAGGACCAACACTGCCCAGCAACTTAAACAAAAAGGAAGATGATTCCTTATGGAAGCAGAATCTGGAGAAAATCTGTTAGAACTCAAAAGACAGCAGGTTAAAGAGTGAAAAGGGACCCACACTGACAAAAATCCCACCATCTCGTGGGGGAATTCATCCCAAATGACAGAACAAGATAAAACCATAGCCAGAGATCTAAGCAAAACAGATATAATATACTTGATAGAGAACTTAAAGTAATGATCATAAGGATACTCACTGAGCTTGAGAAAAGAATAGAAGACATCAGGAAGACACTTACCACAGAGATAAAAGAGCAAAAAAACCCAAAAACAACAACAAAAACAACAATCGATCAGAGTATGAGCATAATAAACAAGATTGGAAACAGGCCTGATGCAATGAACCACAGGCTGGAAGAAACAGGAATGAATCAGTGACCTAGAAGATGAAGTAATGGAAAGTAATGAAGCTGAACAAAAGAGAGAAAGAATTATGGAACACGAGAAGAAACTCAGGGAACTCAGCAACTCCTTCAAACGTAATAACATTCTTGTCACAGGAGTTCCAGAAGAACAAGAGAGAAAAGGGGGCAGAAAGTTTACGTGAGGAAGTAACAGCTGAAAACTTCCCTCATCTGGCTGGAAGGAGACCATGGACATGCCTATCCAGGAGGCAAAAAGAACTACCATCAAAATCAACAAAAGCAGGCCAACACCAAGACATACCGTAATTAAATTTGCAAAATATAGTGATAAAGAAAAAGTCTTAAAAGCGCCAAGACAAAATAAGTCATTAACTTACAAAGGAAGACACCCATAAGGTCAGCTGGAGATATTTGAACAGAAACCTGGCAAGCCAGAAGGGAGTGGCATGATATATTCAATGTGCTGAATGGGAAAAATCTGCATCCAAGAACACGACATGCAGCAAGGCTTTCATTCAGAATAGGAGAGACAAAGGGTTTCCCAGACCAACAAAACCTAAAGAAGTTCATGACCACTAAACCAGCCCTACAACAAATATTAAAGGGGACTCTTTGAGGGGAAAAGAAAGACCAAAAATGACAAAGACAGGAAAGGATCAAAGAAAATCTGCAGCAACAACAAAACAAGTAATAAAATGGCACCAAATATGTATCTATCAACAATCACTCTGAATGTAAATGGACTAAATGCTCCCATCAAAGACACAGGGCATCAGAACAGATTAAAAAAGGCAAGGTCCATCTATGTGCTACCTATGAGAGACTAATTTTCGACCCAAAGACACCTCCAGATTGAAAGTGAGGGGTGGAGAATCATTTATCAAGCAAATGCATGTCAAAGAGAGCCACAGTAGCAACACTTACACCAGACAAACTAGATTTTAAACCAAAGACTGTAACAAGAGATCAAGAAGGGCACTATATCACAGTAAAGAGGACAATCCAACAAGATCTAAAAACTGTATTTGTGCAGCCAACATGGGAGCACCCAAATATCTAAATCAATTAATAAAAAACATAAACTTATTGGTGGTAATACAGTAACAGTAGGGGACTTTCACACCCTACTCACAGCAATGGACAGATCATCTAAGCAGCAAATCAACAAGGAAACAATGGCTTTGAGTGACACACTGGAGCAGATGGACTTCACAGATATGTTCAGAACACTGCATTCTAACATAGCAGAATACACGTTCTTTGCAAGTGCACACAACACACTTTCTCCAGAATAGACCACATATTAGGTCACAAAGCAGGCCTCAACAAGTACAAAAAGACTGAGATCATACCACCCATATTTTCAGACCACAACGCTATGAAACTTGAAGTAAACCACAAGGAAAAAATCTGGGAAGACCATAAATACAAGGAGGTTAAACAACGTGCTACTAAACAATGAATGAATGGGTCAACCAGGAAAGCAAACAAGAAATAAAAAAACACACAGAAACAAATGAAAGTGAAAACACAGTGGTCCAAAACCTTTGGGATGCAGCACAAGCTGTTCTAAGAGTGAAGGATATAGCCATACAGGCCCACCTCAAGAAGCAAGAAAAATCTCAAATAAACAACCTAATTTTACACCTAAAAGGAGCTAGAAAAAGCACAACAAAGCCTAAAGCCAGCAGAAGGAAGGAAATAATAAAGATGAGAGCAGAAATAAGTGATACAGAGACTAAAGAAAACAACAGAACAGATCAATGGAACCAGGAGCTGGTTCTCTGAAAAAACTAGTAAAACTGATAAACTCCTAGCGAGACTTACCAAAAAGAAAAGAGAAAGGACCCTAAATAAATAAAATCACAAATGAGAGAAAAGAAATAAAAAATAACACCACAGAAATACGAACAATAATAAGAGGATATTATAAAAAACTATATGCCAAAAAACTAGACAACCTGGAAGAAAAAAAAATTCCTAGAAACATATAATCTACCAAAACTGAAAAACGAAGAAAAAGAAAATCTGAACAGACCAATAACCAGCAGAGAAACTGAATCAGTACTTAAAAAAATTCCCAACAAACAAAAATCCAGGGCCACATGACTTCCCAGGGGAATTCTACCAGCAGTATCCTAACTGTAAAATCAGATAAAGACTCCACTTAAAAAAAAAGAGAACCTCAGGCCAATGTCCCTGAGGAACACGGATGCAAAAATTCTCCATAAAATACTAGCAAACCAAATCCAATAATACATTAAAAAAATCATTCACTACAATCAAGTGGGATTTGTTCCTGGGCTGCAAGCATGGTTCAATATTCACAAATCAATCAACATAATTTACGACACTAATAAAAGGATAAAAACCACATGATGATTTCAGTAGATGCAAACACAGCATCTGACAAAGTACAACATCATTCATGATGTACACAGTACATCAACCCTCAACAAAGTAGGTACAGAGGGAATATACCTCAATATACAATGAAAGCCATCTATGAAAATCCCACAGCATCTTCATGGGGAAAAACTTGAGAGCTATTCCTGTATGGTCAGGAACACGACAGGGATGTCTGCTCTCACCACTGTTATAGAACACAGCACTGAAGTCTTGGCCTCAGCAATCAGACAACAGAAAGAAATAAAAGTCATCCAGCGGCGCTGGGTGGCTCAGTCAGTGAAGCACCTGCCTTCGGCTCAGGTCATGATCCCAGGGCCCTGGGATCGAGCCCCATATCGGGCTCCCTGCGCAGCGGGGAGTCTGCTTCTCCCTCTCCTCTCTGTTTGCGCTCTCTCTTGCTATCTCTGTCTCTCAAATAAATGAATAAAATCTTTTAAGAAAAAGAAGAAAAGAAAGAAAAGTCATCCAAATCGGCAAGGAAGAAGTCAAAATTTTCACTATTTGCAGATGACATGATAGCCTATATAGAAAACTGGAAAGATTCCACCCAAAACTGCTAGAACAGATACACGAATTCAGTAAAGTCACAGGTTACAACATCAATGTGCAGAAATCTGTTGCATATCTATACACCAATAATGAAGCAGAAGAAAGAGAAATTAAGGAATCGATCCCATTCACAATTACACCAAAAACAGTTAAGATATCCAGGAATAAGCCTGACCAAACAGGTGGAAGACCTATACGCTCTGAAAACTATAAAACACTGATCAGAGAAATCAAAGATGACACAAAGAAATGGAAAGGCATTCCATGTTCATGCACTGGGAGAACAAATATTGTGAAAATGTCTATACGACCCAAAGCAATCTACACATTTAATGCAATCCCCATAGCATTTTTCACAGAGCTGGAACAAAGAATCCTAAAGTTTGTATGGAACCAGAAAAGACCCTGAATTGGCAAGCAATCTTGAAAAAGAACAAAAGCTCGAAGCATAACAATTCTGGACTTGGAGCTGTATTACGAAGCTGTAATCACCAAGACAGTATATGGCACTCACAGAAACACAGACACATGTATCAGTGGAACAGAGCAGAGAACCAGAAATGGACCCTCAACTCTGTGGTCAACCAATCTTCAACAAAGCAGGAAAGAATAGCCAATGGGAAAAAGACAGTCTCTTCAACAAACGGTGTTGGGAACATTGGACAGCCACATGCAGAAGAATGAAACTAGACCATTTTCTTACACCATACACAAAAATAAATTCAAAATGGATCAAAGACCTAACTGTGACACCTGAAACCGTAAAAATCCTAAAGAGAACACGGGCAGTAATTTCTCTGACAGTGGCAATAGCAATTTCTTTCCTGGTATGTCTCCAGAGGCAAGGGAAACAAAAGCAAAAATGAACTACTAGGACTTCAAGATAAAAAGCAGAAGAAACAACAAAACTAAAAGGCAACTTTCAGAATGGGAGAAGATACATGCAAATGACACTACAGATAAAGGGCTAGGATCCAAAATCTATGAAGAACTTCTCAAACTCAACACCCCAAAAATGAATAGTCCTATTAAAAAAAAGACAGAAAACACGAACAGACATTTCTCCAAAGACATGTGGATGGCGAAGAGACACATGAAAAGATGCCCCACGTCACCCGCCATCCAGGAAATGCAAATCAAAACCACAATCACAAATCAAAATGTCACGCTGGCCTGAACGGCTAAAATTAACAAGACAGGGAACAGCAAATGTTGTGAGGATGTGGAGAAAGGGGAACCCTCTTACACTGTTGGTGGGAACGCAAACTCGGGAAAACAGCATGGGGGTTCCTCAAAAAGTTAAAAATAGAACGGCCCTGGGATCCAGCAATTGCACTACTAAGTATTTACCCAAAGGATACAAAAACTAATTCAAAGGGATACATGCACCCCGATATTTACAGCAGTGTTATTTACAACAGCCAAACTATGGAAGCAGCCCAAGTGTCCATCAACTGATAAATGGATAAAGAAGAGGTGGTGTATATATGTAACAATGGAGTATTACTCAGCCATCAAAATGCACGAACTCTTGTCATCTGCAATGACATGGATGGAGCTAGGGAGTATTACGCTGAGTGAAATAAGTCAGTGAGGGAAAGACAAATACCATATGATTCCACTCATACGTAGAATTGAAGAATCAAAACAGATGAGCAAGGGGAAAAGAGAGAGAGAGAAGAGGGGGGAGAGAGAAAGAGAGAGAGAAACCAAGACACAGACTCCTCACTCTAGAGAACACACTGCTGGTCGCCAGAGGGGAGGTAGGTGGGGGGTGGGGGAAACAGGTGATGGGGGTGAAGGAGCGCACTTGCGGTGATGAGCACCGGTGACATACAGAAGCACTGAATCACTACACTATACACTAATGTTACACTGTGTTGACTAACTGGAATTAAAATGAAAACTTTAAAAATAAATACATAAAACGCAATAGGAAGTTAAAAATATCAATCCCACTGTGTCTTTCTGGCATCCCCGCCTACTTCTCACCTTCATCATGGTGCAGGTATGTGACGTTCAGCTCAGCTTCGGTGAGTGACGTGCCCTCAGAAGCTCGCTCGCATTTCCTAGCCATTCAGCCCCTCCATGCTCCCGGAACTCAGCAAGGCTCTAAGTTATGCACAGGCCTGTGGTCTCAAAGTAGTTCTCAGGGGCTTTAAACATCTGCATTTTTCTGAGGTGAACCCAGGTTTTCAGAAGACCACATTTCTAGGCATTTAAGCTTCACAAAAATTTACTAAGTCTTGAGTTTTTAGGAATGAGAGAGGCAGGCAACAACTGCCTAGATGCAGGAGTTACAGAATGGCAGTGCCTACAGATGAGGTCTGATCTTGAATGCAGTGTTTAACACTTCTCAGGATTTGCACGGCTTGAGGTGAGGTGGCCCTGGTCCCACAGCCTGGTTGGGCCAAGTGAGCACATGCTGTTACCCGTCTCTAAGATCCTGAAGTCACCAGAATATCCCAACACAGCCACAAATGCATTCCCCTTAAGAAATGCACTTGCATCATGTGTCTGGCCTTCCAAGTGGCCACACGTATCACCACGTGAGTCAGGAACACAAGATGGCAATGGGAGGAAACGTCACTTCTGAAGGTAATTTAGTAACCAAGGAGAATAATTCATTAAAGGTAACTAATAACTGACGACCTACTCTGATGCTAGTCTTGTTAAGTCAAAATGTTACAGGAATTCATTAATTCCAACTGGAATCAACCAATATAAATGACCTTACCAAAGGGTTCACCAAAAACCAGACTAAACTGACCAATGAGGCAGAATTATGGGTGGTTTTATTAACTACTAATTCGTATTTTCCAAGTTTAAGACAGAGAAAATAGATCTTTTGAAATGGGAAAGCACATACCCACTGGCTCAGGGGACTGGACCAAGAATTTACTCAAGGTCTTTCCAGTCCTCCAAGTATCTACATTCTTCCTCCCACGTGTCCATGCACGCTTCTAACTGGGCATACTTCATGTGGAGACACACCGATCCCTCCCCCCCCCCCCCCCCCCCCCCCCAGAGCTCTGCAGAAGCAGTATCATCCATAGGAGGAACTTTTACTTAACCCTGGCAAATGTGGCCACACCTCAGGTGCTAATAAGCACTCACACAAGCCCCCCCCTTAATCTTGGGTTTGTTCCAACTGTAACTTATAGCAGAAGGCGGTAATGCTTTCTACATAGGGGATACAA
Organism: Ursus maritimus; assembly: GCF_017311325.1. Lineage (NCBI taxonomy): Eukaryota > Metazoa > Chordata > Mammalia > Carnivora > Ursidae > Ursus > Ursus maritimus. Next base: position 31,948,095 of record NW_024425675.1, on the reverse strand, counting down.
GTTAAATGTTTTAAATGAAAAATACTGATGAACTAATTCCTACACACAAGTTCACTCTGCTTGTCAGAACTGTTAAGTTCACGTTATTTCACTCATACCGTACAGTTACCCACACAAAGACAACTCATCTCAATGTGTGCGTAGACCGCCATGTGTGCACACTAGGCTCTCGGCCGTGCCCACCACACAGCGCGTGCACATGCTGATATCAGGTGGTGACACTCGGAGACTCGTTAGCAACCAGCATTTCTACCGAATCACCTCCAGCTTCTCTTCAGGCCGCCACGTCAGTTATCACCTGATACTCATCACATTAAGAGAAAACCTCTTCTGAAAAGCTCCACATGTCTTAACCTTCATTCACGTAGTTAAACCTCATGTTTAGATTTGTTTAAAAGTCTTAGAATAGTGTCAAGGGCTGGATGTACTCACTGTCAGCTTCTCCTCCCGTTTCTTCCGGTAACCAAAGGAATTCTTCCTACAGAAGAGGAAAGCGAAAGACAGTGAATTTTTTCCCACTTGGAAGGTTTTTCATTGAGCACATGTATGTGCACACAGTTAATCTTTCTTACTTTGTAATCTGTTACAGATGACTTTTAAGTGCAAAATCCCAACCTTAGGAAGTATAAGAAAAATAAAACTTCTACAGTAAAAGAGTAAAACTGGTGTCTTGATTAAAAAAAAAGAAAGAAAAAACTGGGGCGCCTGGGTGGCTCAGCCATTATGCATCTGCCTTCGGCTCAGGTCATGATCCCAGAGTCCTGGGATCGAGCCCCGCATCAGACTCCCTGCTCGGCAGGAAACCTGCTTCTCCCTCTCACACTTCCCTTGTGTTCCCTCTCTCGCTCTGTCAAACAAACAAACAAACAAACAAATAAATAAATGGAGAAGGAGAAGGAGAAGGAGAAGGAGAAGGAGAAGGAAGGAGAGGGGGAAGGAAGGAAGGAAGGAAGGAAGGAAGGAAGGAAGGATAAAAACATTTACTGACAGAATTTTCCTAGTGGTCATTTAGAATTTTTGTTATAGAAATACTTGAACGTCCATTCAGTTGCAATGACAAGATATATAAAGATATATAAAACCAGACAATGAGCTACACAGGTGAAACGCTAAACACTGCTAATGAAAATACACCAGGTTAATCATCAAAGTGGAAAGACCCCGAAGCAACCTGGTGTGCTCTCACTCCCTCCCTCCCTCCCTCTCAGCCCTGACATGACTGTGTCAGCCCCTGCCCGCTACCACCAGTCGGCACCAGGGTTTCCAAGCCCTGGGGACCAGCAAGACCCAGCTTCCAGCTACGTGCACAGGGCTCTAGATTTCTGGGGGCCAGCACCGTGCCCCACACTGAAGCAACCAACACCGACAGAGTGGCCAAGTCCCGGCAGGCCCTGAGGCCACACTCCACTTTCATGCCTGTGGCCTAACAGCCCATAAGCTAATTCTACTTCATAATTTCATTTTTATTTACTTATCCTTTTGTTATTTCAACTGAATATACTGCTACTGTGTAAGCTGGAAAGGAATTCAAAAAAATAATCCTGACTAATTCTTTTACTTTATAGGAAACCTACAAGCAGTCTTGCCCAAGATGGCCTAATAAATTAGGATGAGCTTAGAGCCCTCGACTGTGATATATTTGAAAATAACAATTATAAAACATGCCTAAACTGACGGAATTTGAAAATATTAGTAACTTATCAGGACAGGTAGCTCGTAGCTGTCCGACAGCAGCTCTGAAGGACTCACCTCCCTCTCCCCAGGCCAGGAGGCGACTCCGCGCTGCTCTGCTCCACTCGACCAGACCCAACCTCCCTCTTGGTGTAGGTGGGAGGATTCTGTATCCGTGTCCTAGGCTGACCTGTCTGCCGTGTTTGTGGGCTTCGAACACCATTAATTAGCCGGTCTGCAGTGAAGTTAAATATCGAAGGGCTTTCTAATAGCCCAGCTCCTCTCTCTGCACTAGGAATGGCATGGCGTAGATGAGATTTACTAGGATTCCTGTAAACAAAAGGTTTGCATGCACTCAGTCATGATGCAATCATGGCTTCCTAAAATGAGAGCGCTAATGTATGAATGTCTCAGCTAAAATGTGCTCTTTAGAAAAATATTAAAAACGTTACTGAAGAAATAGTTCGCGCATACTGTGTCTGACAGCGCAAATCTATAAAGCATCAACGTGCTGCTTAGCGGCAGTCCAAGCCCACGTGAGAAGCAGGCACACGCAGATGTGAGCTGCGGAGAATCTGCAGGCACTCAGTACACATTTCAGGGCTTCATCTCGCAGAATGTAATTCTATGCCTTGAGGAGTTGTATCCGCACTAGGCAGACACATCCCAACAGATCATCAGAAGCAGCTTCTTCACTCAGTGAAAAGGACTCACGCACGCGGTGAGGATTACCAGGTTTAACACTAACTGTCCTGCTTTGCTGTTCGAGTACACGAAATGGCCATGACCCGTTACCACAAACCCCAGACAACCACAGCATTTCAACCACTCATGGAACTTGCCTGCTTCTTGGAGGATACTGTCTGAGTGAAGTCAGAGGAGATGCTGCAGGTTTGAAGGTTGGAGACGTAAACCCATTTATAAATCCAGTATTTGGAAATGGAGTTACCTAGATTCATTAGAAACAAACAAGTCAACAAGCCATAAACAGACCTGGAGTTGGCTAACACCGAACCCTGTGGTTGCCTGGGTTGTTTCTTGACATCTTATTCCATTTTATACCGAAAATATTCCCAGGCTGAAAAGATCATTGTTAGATCACTGCCAATGATCAGTATTTCCTGAGCCAGGCTGGGGGCTAAGACCTTTTTCTGGGCCAACTCGGGTGATCTCCCTGCAGCAGCCTGCCAAGGAAGCCAACTGACAACCGCGCAGAGGCTAGAGCTGAGAGCAAGTTGTGACAGAAAACAGATGTTAGGGACAGCGCAGGACCAAAAATTGCTGATTTAAAGAAAAAAAAAAAAAAGCAACACAGGGGAAACTCTGGGGCAGAAAGACACCCTTGGAACTTTGTAAGACCTCAACATACTATTTGAGAACAGCTGCCAGAGTCAGACTATTTAAAAATGGATCAATCCCACCAGAAACAGATTTTGAAGATTGTAAACCACACTAAAACCACTACTGACAAATCATTTCCTGTATGTACTTCTACATACACAACTCATATTTGCGAAACTGTGCTCAAGAGTGTAAACAGTAAGTTCCTAACCCAATAATCTAACACGACTTGCTGAGAAGTCACACGTGCTGTACCTTCACATCTGCTCAAGATGACACAGTACGCTTTAGAGCAGGCAAAGCCGATCCCCAGACCAGGATCAAAGGAACCCTCCTAAATGGCCAGCCAACTGATCCAGGTGCCAATGGCCCTGCTCCGGCACGGATATGGGTGCGACCAGAGAAACTGGAGAAGCGACTTCACTCAAGAGGAACTAAACAGCACAAGCATGGCGGTTAGCCTCCTTGGGAGAAATTCTCCAACACGGGAGTTTAAGGACTCTATCTCCCTTGAAGGTTCTCTCATCATGGATCAGCTACATGGCTGTTGGCACACTTTTACAGAAGGTCGCAAAGGTCTCAAAAGAGTAGTGCGTTATTAGCATTCCCTCTGGAGAGCGGAAGCACCTCCGAATGCCAGCACCTGTCTGCTAACTGCCCCACTGCGGTGGTTCTGGACCCCAGGGCTCTGCCAGTGCCCGAGAGGACCTCTCCTGACTCTTCCCCGTCTGCCCTTCTCACGTCCCCTAAGCCACGGGCCGAGTCCACACACCTCAGGGCACGTTTAAGAAGCCGTACAGCTTCGTCTCCCAGCTCCCCGCCTCAGACCCTGGGTCAGCTCAGAGATACCCACGACGCCAGCCCCCGCCCAGTGCCTCGGCACAGGATGCCCACTCTCCTGCAGCCCCCCTGCCTTCCACCCCTTTGGATACACTCAACAGAAGAGGACGTGGCACCTGATAGCCCCCTAATTTTAAGTTTCATAGTATTCGGTCCCATTTCTTCAATTATTGCCTGTCTGACATCATTATCTTTTCCGGGCTGCATTATTCCACGGACACGTCCTTATGTTTCGGTATAAACAGGCACCAACCACCCCTAGCTGAGGCGACACTCTTCTCTCCCGCTCACCCTCTTCGGTCAACACCCTTTTTCTGTCATGAGTGGTAACTAGAGCCCCAGATGACATCCCCAGCAGGGCCTGGCTCGCAGGCAGCTCCCACATTCCCCACCTGACCCGAGCACCACACAACTGGCTGTTGGGTCGGTCCACAGACATATCCTCAAAGTCATTAACTCGACTCCTGCTTTCTGACCACGACCTTCCACACACTCCACCTTCCCTCTCTCTGGTTCCAGCTAAAGCTGCCCAGCAACCTCAGGCACACCTGTCCATCAGTCCATCCCCACTGTCTCAGTTGGGAGGCCAAGGGAGGGGCTGATCAGACAAGTCCTGCTTCTCACATCCCACATCCCACACCCCACCAAGCTCGTGCCAGTGCCCAGGCAGGGTCCACCTGACCTCGCTGACCTCTCTGAACTCCCTGGCAGCACAACTGTGTTGGGGAGCGACTACATCCACTACACAGACCAGTCATCTCTAGGGCTGGTGTGAGCAAAAAAGCTTGTAGGTCTTCTACTGGTCTTCAACTTTATTAAAACTCCTCTGTCTCCTTAAAAGCATCTCTCCTTGCAACCCCCCTGTGCTAAGGAGTAACCCAGGTATCCCAGGGCTTGGATCACATTTTGTGTTTTACTGGGGATTACACAGCATAGGAAGGTACTGCTATACAGGAGGGCAGGTGGACGGGGCCAAGGATCAAAATTATAGCCTACAAAGGTTTTTTTAAATGTACACAGCTGCATACTGATCTCCCAATTAAATTTAAATCCACTATAGATCCTGAAGGTCTGTTGTACCATGGCAAACTGTCTATGTACCTGGTTCCCCCACTAGAACATCTCTATCCTTCCAAGCACCTAGTGCAGTGCCCACAACTTCCTGCTGCATAAGCTCCAAGTGACGACAGGACTCACCAGGGGTGGATCGAGATAGCTGTGTGTTGCCGACCATGTCTGGGGGGCAATCAGGCTGTACAGGGGGAACTGCTGCTGGGGGCTGTAGACTGGAGGTAAGTAAAAGGAGGCTGTGTAGCGCTGCTGCGCATAAAGGCTCATGTCCAGAGGTCTAAATCCATTCTTTGGCAAAAATGTGTTTATAGCTATTGCCTTTGCTTTTATCCGTGCCTGTTTGGGAATACAGAAATTTCTATCAGAATACTCAAGAACTGATTTGCAAGTAAATAAAATATAACCAATGGTCTTGCTTACCTTAATTGGTTTTCCTTGAAAAGTTTTGACTTCTTCTCGCAGATACTTGTAAGCCTGAGGGCAAAATCACCCAAAACGCCACTGTGTTAATCTTATAAATAAGATGAACTGACAGTTAACTCAATACCTCAACTAAGGAATGGTATAGTTAAAATATGACGGGCAGGACCCAGAGCAGTGTTTCTAAAGCTACTTTGCATCACAGATTCCTTAGAATCTTTTAAGGAGAATTTTGCTCCTCTAGGAGCTAGGGAGCCTCTAGAAAAAAACCTCATGAACGACATTTGCATACAATTCTGTTAGTATTAGCAGATACCACAAAAGCCTCCCATAAGCACAGGGTAAGGATCCTGACCTGGAGAAGATAATGGACACCAAGCCCCTAGTACTAACCCCAATGTGAAAATGGAATCACACAGTTCAAGAAAAGGAACAGACTGCAATATTTATGTAGCTCCTTATTCTTCTCCAGGTGGCTTCCTCAACTCAGAGGGCTCTGACCTCGGCCCACCACCCCTGTCCTGGTGAGGAGGGCTTGCACGCCCTCCGCTGAAAGGACTACCCTCGTCTCCCACCACCTGGCTCCTCCTATGCCCTTTCCCTCCAACCCATTCAAACCTGTCATTCAGATGTTTGTTTCCCTCTTCTGAACTTCACAGCATCCACACCACTTACCACTTAATACCGTACAGCTGACCCTTGAACAACATGGGCTTGAACTGCAACGGTCCACTTATATGCGGACTTCTTTCGATAAACACAGGACAGTACTATGAATGTATTTTCTCCTCCTTACGATTTTCTTCACAGTATTTTCTCTAGCTTACTTTATCATGAGAACACAGTATACAATACAAATAACATACAACACATGTGCTGACTGTTGGGTTATCAGGAAGGCTTCAGGTAGGTCAACAGGAGAATATAAGTAGCTCCGGTCTGGGGAGTCCATAGTTCTACATGGCTTCCTCACCGTACGGGGTCAGCATCCCTAACTCCCGTCGTTCAGGGGTCAACTGTACTGGCATTCCCTGAAGCATGTTCACGTTTCCCCCAAGTGAGATTCCTCCTTTGGGCCGGGGAGACCACCTTCACTCCTTGCATTTCCTCACAGAGCCTCCCCAGGGCCTTTTCAACTATCTCACAACACACAATGATGCTTCGTGAAACTTAAAATTACGTTCAAATTTCCCAGAACACTTTCCAAATATTAAAACTTTTCTCTGCCCAGATGAGAGAACAGAACTCATTTTCATGGGCTGCTTGTCTTCCATGTCCTTAGGAAATAATGTCATATGCTTTCTTGCTACAAAAACTGTCTTCACAAACACACCTATTTCAGTTTCTACGACCTGGTTTCCTCCGCACTTTATAATCAAACTGAGGGCCACAATGCAGAGTAATCCCCAGGCCCCGATTTAGTACCCACGCGCTACGTGTGATGTATGGGTAACGCTGAGCTCCAGGCGGGGGGGAACAGCTTACCTGCTGTGCGTCAGCTTCGGTTTCAAATGTAATAAACCAATTATCATTATAGGCAAATTCACAGTTTATAAATTTCGGTAAATTGTCTCCTTTAAATAGCGCTTCTACTTCCTACAGGAAATAAAGAGGTAGAAATTAATTCTCGACTACGCCACATTTGTCCTTACCTAGTAGAAATGACACATACACTCAAGGACAGATCCTTAGACAAAGAGTCCAACATACGGACAGTTAGTAAGCCTCTTTCAGAAGACCTGAGGAGCTGAGCCTCGTTTCCAGAAGCAGGAACCCAATGTCACAGAAAATAAGTTCACAACTTACTGACAGCTTTTCTTCGTACACCAAGATACCATGAAGCTAAAGTAATTTGAAATTATCGTTTCACTGTACCAGAAAGCTGATAACTACACAACTGGAGAGCAAGGGTGGTAATGTGAGAAATTTAAACATTAGCTGAACTTTTGTTTTTGGCCAAGATGGAACAGATTACCTTCCCATGAAAACGATTCAAAACAAACAAAAACATATGAAAGAATAGTTTTAGACAGCAGAGCTCACGTCATGCAGGGCAGGTGAGCCCGGGGTGCCCATGGAGGCCCCACAGCCCAGTGCCAGGGAGGTGAGCGTGACCCGGCCCCACACATGCAGGGCTCTCACGGGGTCTCCCAGGGCTCAGCGTGCACCAAGAGCCCCTTGCAATGATTAGAGGGAACAGCAGCAGCACTCACGGGGACAGGGGTGTGTCTGCCCCCAACAGGCAGAGGAGGAAACACTCCCAACGCACAGGAGTTCAGGCACAGCATGCAGAAGGGCACTGCTTCCACCTGACAATACTCCTAAAGGGTCAAACTGAACCTCAAAGCCCAACACAGTTCCAGGAAACAATACAAAAACATTTAATAGCCAATAAAGTAAAATCCAAAATGCCTGGCATCCATTCAAAATTTACCGGGCACACAAAGAAACAGAAAAATAGGACCTGAAGGAGAAAAAAAAAAAAATCAACCAAATTAAACCCAAAAATGATACAGATCAAAGAATAAAAAGGCAAGAACATTAAAATAGTTCTTAGATATGTACTCTATATTCAAAAAGGCAAAGCCTGAGCATGTAAAGAGAGACACGGAAGAGGGAAGAAACAAAGACCCAAAAAGAACTTCTAGAATGAAAAATGCACTATGTAGGATTAGCAGTTAGTTAGGAACTTTGAAAAGAAGGGAGCAGAGAAAAAAACACGTGAAGAAATAACACCTCAGGAAACTTCATTCAAGAGACTCGCAAGCTACATCAAGATCCATCACCATCAAATTGCTTAAAATCTTCAAAGCACTGAGAAAAAGGGAGCAGTGCCGACATGCAGAGGCACAGAGACAAGAACGACAGACCCAGCCTCAGAAACAACGCACACCAGAACACAGAACAGCGTCTTTAGATACAGGAAAACACAAGCCTGTAATCCTGAGTTCTACGCCCAGAGAAAATATCTTCCATAAATGAAGGCAAAAATAAACATTTTCTCAAAAAGAAACGATAAGAATAAATAAACAAAAGAAAAAAGAAAAGAATTTCTCAAACACACAAAAGCTGAAAAACCTCCCTGCCAGGAGAGCTGCATCACAAGAAATAAAGGACGAAACAGACAGAAAGGAGACCAGAAGGAAGTGTAGACCTAGACATGGGCACGAAAAGCACTGTAAATGGTAAATGCTGGATAAATAGGAAACACATTTTTCTTACTTTTAATCTCTTGAAAAGCAAACTAACTTGTTTGAAGCAAACCTAACAACAAAATACTGTGTGGTTTAGGACTGACTGCACAGTGCGCCAGCCGGGCGTGGGAAGTGGAGCAACGCCTCACAAGGGGGAGCAGTGGGGTGCTATTAACTACAGGCAGATGAGGACCAGCTGAAGATGTCACTACAAACCCTAAAAGCAGCCACTAAGGCAAAACAAAGAGTTCTATCTAGTAAGCCAAAAAAGGAGACAAAAATAATGAATTTAACCCAAATAGGAAGGGAGGCATGGAAAGAAAGGAAAATGAGGACCAGTATAGACAGAAAGAAAACAAGCATCAAGGTGGCAAAGTTAAGCCCAATCACATTATTGATCACATGTGAACGGTCCCAACTCCCCACTTAGAAGGCAGAGATCCTCAGACTGGCTCAGAAAAGCATGACCCAACTCTAGGCAGCCCACAAGAAGTCCACTCAAAGTATGAAGCCACCAACGCGTTAAAGCACAGACGACGTGCCACGGCTAACAGGACTGGGGTGGCGCCATTGACACCACAGTCAAATCCAGAGCAAAATATTACCAGGGAATTGGGGCCATTTCATGAAAGACTATTAATCAACCAAATGAACTACCATTTAAAGAATTTTCCAACCACTGACAAGCACATGGCTACATTTAAACAGGAAGAGTGTTCTGAAGCCCCCGGGGCAGGTGGCACCAACCCGAGCAGAGGGGCTCCGTGCGGTCAGTGCTCCACAAGCTTCCTGTCCTCTCATTCAGCTTGGACCACTTTCCCTCCTTCCTTTCTGCTTCAACCCTTACTTTACTAAAAAACTAAAAAACTTCCATGGTTCAAGTTTGACAACAGACACAGGGTGTGCTGTTTGGAATAATATAAATATACCAAGATCAATGTCTGAAACTAAAAGTAGAAAATTCTTCTCGGTTATAGTCCTTACAAGTATCTCAAAGGACCTACGTGTTAAATATTATTGTGAGTTAATAAAGACATCCAGTTTGGTAGAAAGAAATAAGATGTTATTTCATATTTAGAACCTTAAAAAAAGGACAAAAAAATTCATTCCTAATTTTTCTTCACATGTAATACAGAACTAGTAAAAACAGCCTCAGCTGAACAGAAAGTAAAACTTGGTAGAACAATGCCATACTCAAGAAGGGTATAATTTCTTATGTTAGGTTTGTCAGAACCCTCACCTTTGTTACACTACACCAAGAAGTGTCCTTCATCCACCGGCACAAACACTGATCGATTTTCTCTACAGAGACGGTTCTTTTTTTTTTTCTTTTTAAAGATTTTATTTATTTATTTGACAGAGAGAGAGACAGCGAGAGAGTGAGCACAAGCAAGGGGAGTGGCAGGCATAGGGAGAGGGAGAAGCAGACTCCCCACTGAGCAGGGAGCCCGATGTGGGGCTCGATCCCAGGACCCTGGGACCATGACCTAAGCTGAAGGCAGATGTTTCACCAACTCAGCCACCCAGGCGCCCCATGTTGGTACTTTTTAAATTAGGATCTGCAGACCCCATCTACACGAAAACGATGTCCCCACCTTGTCCCCAGCTTCTGCACTGACACTGGCAGGGCAGCCAGATCAGACACAGGCTAGGCCGTGTTCCCTGAAGTCTGCAGAGTACACCTCTCCTGTCATGGAGATATTTGTTCTGAAAAGTCATTCAACACAGGGGTGTCTGGGTGCCTCAGAAGGTTGAGCATCTGACTCTTGATTTCAGCTCAGGTCATGGTCTTAGGGTCATGAGATTTAGCCTGGTGTTGAGCTCTGCGCTCAGCGCGGGAGTTGGCTTGTCCCTCTCACTCTGCTCCTCCCCTCCCCTCCCAGCTTGCACTTGCCCTCTCTATAATACACAAATACTTAAAAAAAAATTTATTTAACATAAAAATATGTTCTTTATCTTAACTTGTGGGTTTGTTATTTTTATTTTTTATTTTTATTTTTTTAAAGATTTTATTTATTTATTTGACAGAGATAGAGACAGCCAGTGAGAGAGGGAACACAAGCAGGGGGAGCGGGAGAGGAAGAAGCAGGCTCATAGCGGAGGAGCCTGACGTGGGGCTCGATCCCACAACGCCGGGATCACGCCCTGAGCCGAAGGCAGACGCCCAACCGCTGTGCCACCCAGGCGCCCCAGTATTTTTTAAGATTTTAGTTATTTACTTACTTGAGAGAGCGAGCAAGCGAGCGCATGGGAGCGGGGGGTGCGGGGCAAAGGCAGAGGGGGAAGCAGACTCCCCAAGGAGCATGGAGCCCAATGTAGGACTAGATCCCAGGACCCCGAGATCTTGACCTGAGCCGAAGGCAGAAGCTTCACCGACTGAGCCACCCAGGCATCCCAGCCTCTTCAGTATTTTTTAATGTGAAGTATATAATGGAGTTCTGAGACCAAAAAGTTTGAGTACCACTCTTACAAATGAATCACACTGTAACTAACAGTGTTTAAATCCTGGGAAGAAAGCGTTACTGTGTGTATTCTTTACAATACATCCTCTAAAAATACACAGAAGTAAACAAATAAAACAAACAAAAACCCACAAAAAACGTCCGAGCGCCCTTCAGAGGAGACTTACTTCTACAGGAGTGGACTCAGGTATTTCACGCAGGATCACAATGCAACGACTCTGATTTGGCCTTACTTTTTCTCCCTTCTCATCCACTTGGACTAAAGGTAAAGCTACAAAGAGAAGAAAAATGAATGGTAAAATACAAACATGACAACAAATCATCTGCGTTCTAGTTATGACGTAATCCAGACGCCCCGGTGTGATGTGCTGCATTACATGTCCTAAACACAATGAAGACACCTGTGTTCAGTGGGATACCTTACCACAAACCATCAGGTTTTACACCCATCCTGCAGGTGAAATTTCTCAAAACTAAGGAGCACGGGAATTTAAAGTCTTTTAAGAGCTAGAATAAACTTAACACCATGACACAAGGATTCTCAACAGCCCAAATGACATGTAGATCACAACTCAGAGTTACTGGCTTCCTCTACAAGGCCGTAACGTAAAATCATTTTCCGTCCTATGATGACTTTTTATTTTAAACTCACAAGGTGCCACGTGCGTCCCACACAGCTTTTCCAAGTGATGACATCCTCCACAACTGCAGCCCATGGTCAACACAAGGAGGGTGGTGTTGGGGCAATAGTGCTAACACAGGGACGGGCCGGATTCAGACCTCACGAGTTTTTACACACACTCCTTTTTGTGATGTTCTGTTTTGGTATCACATGCAGATTCCAGTCACAACACACCACGACCACAACCAGGGCTCGGAGCTGTCCATCCCCACGAGGACATGTTGCCAACCTCAGGAATGGAAGACTGACTTCACTACAGGTTCTACTAATACTGAAAGGACCCTAAGGAAAATATTATGAAAAAGTTCCTGCTAATAAACATACGTTAGACAACTTACATGAAATAGAAACATCCTTAAAGATACACGCTACCAAAACTCACTCGGAGACGATAGTCACCAACACAGACCTGGATCTGAGAGAAAATTCTCAAGGCCCACGTGGTGTCCCTGATGAGTCCTATCAAATGCTTAAGAAAAAAATAAAACAATTCTATAGCACAACCTCTTCCAAAATACTTTAAGATAACACAGTCCAATTCCACCTATGAAGCCAGCAGCTCTCTGATATTCAAACTAAACAAAGACAACACAAAGCAAGAAAACCACAGACCAATATCCCGTGAACATAGATCAAAAATTCTTACCAAATTTTGCTGAACTGAATCCCACAATATATAAAAATGGTAGTAAATCATGACAAGTGGGGTTTATCTCAGGAATGAAAGACTGGTTTACCAATCGGAAATTAGGCAATGTAATTCACCACATTAATGGACTAAAAAACAAAAAAAACATATAATTACCTCACAGATGCAGACAAAGTATTTGGCAAAATCCAACATTCCTGAAAAAAATTTTCAGCAACTTAGGAATGGAAGGGAAACCTCCTCACTTAGGAAAAGTCAGCATCTAGTGTCCTACTAAAGACAGGACAAAGCAAAAACACCAACTCTCTCCACTTCTGGTCAATACCACACTAGAAGATCAAGCCAGGGTAATCATGCAAGAAACAGAAACAGAACGCACCAGACCGGGTATAAAGAGGTAAAACTTGCCATTCATAGGCAACAAGCTTATCTCTATGTGGAAAATCTGAAAAAATTTCCCAAAAAACTAGAATTGAGGAGTTTAACAAAGTTTTAGTACACAAGATCAACATACAAAAATAAATGGTATTTCTACATACTAGCACTGATGAAAAATTGAAATAAAAACATGATTTAAAATTGTGTCAAAAACAGGAAAAATTCTAAATCTGTTAAGATACAGACAACCTGTACATTGAAAACTGCAGAACATTACCAAGAGAAAATTATAAAAGATGTAAATAAATGGAGAGATACCATGTTCATGGAATGGAAAACTCACTATCGTTACGATGTCAATTCTCCCCACATTTATAGATTCAATGCAATCCCAATAAAAATGTTTTTGAAAAAAAACATCGATTCTAAAATTCATATGGAAATGCAAAGCACTTAGCAGAGCCAAAACAAAGCTGGAGACTCTGCACCTACTTTAGGGCTTCTTACAAAGCCAGAGTGATCAAGACACTGAAGTGCATGTGTTGAAACAGAGACAGATCAAGGACACAAGGCCAAGAGATAAATGCGCAGTGTGGGGACAGATGATCCCGACAACGGCACCAAGTCCAACTTAGTGGAGAAGGGAGAGTCTTTCCAGCTAACAGTGCTGGAACAGTTGCATACCCACACGTGAGGGGGGCAGAGAACTTAGATCCATACCTCAAACCACATACAAAGTTTAGCTTAAAATGGACCACAGGGCTAAAAATGTAAACCCTAAAACTGTTAACACTTCTGGGAGAAAACCTCCGTGACTTTGGATTAAGCACAGATTTCTTAGATACAACACCAAAAGCAAGAGCCATAAAAGAAAAACATAAATTGGACTATTCAAAAAATTCAAAACTCTGCTGTTCAAAAGACACTATTACTAGCAGAATAAAAAAGAGAAGCTAGAGACCAGGAGAATGTATTTGCAAATCACATACCTGATAATAGCGTATATCCAAGACATAAATAATACAGATCTCAAATTACAACCCCCCAAAACCTCAATTGTTAAGAAACCTAATAAAAAGGGGGGGGGGCATGTGAACAGACATTTCAGCAAAGATAAAAGAAGAGCAAACAAGCACATGAAAAGATTGTTCGATGTCACCAGGTATTAGGGAAACAGAAATGAAAATGGCAGTAAGATAAAATTAGAGAATCTGCAAGTAAAATGCCCATGCATGGGGCGTGCTGGCAAGGGTGTGGAGCAATGGGGCCGCATAACGGCAGGGGAACACCCACTCTGGAGACAGGCAGGCAATTTCACAAGTTAATACACCTCCCACACCATCCCAGCTACCGACCCAGAGAAACGCAAGCCTCTGTGCACACTGAGACTTTCACGCCAATGCTCATGACACCTTATTTGTAGTTCTCAAAACCTAGCAATAAACAAGTCTATCAACCAAGTCTAGCTACTGAACGGAACAGGACTCAGAAATAAAAGGCTATAAAAGCTACTGATACACTCAACAATAATTATGCTGAGGGTAAGAAACCAGACCCTCCCCCCAAAGGCTAGTGCATGACTGATTCCATTTACATAAAATTTTCAGAAAATGCACACTAAGGTACAGTGACCAAAAGCAGGTAAGTGGTTGCCTGGAGCAGGAGGAAACATTCGGGGGTGACAGTATGTTCATTATCTTCATTATGGTAGTTCTGCGGGTGTATAAAGATGTCGTAACTTTACAAATGTACATGTAAACCATGTGTAAATTTAAGGTGTGTAAATTCCACCCCCAGAAAGAAAAACAAGACAATAAACAAGGACTGGCGAAACTCCCCGTGCCTCTCATCCCCCAGATTTGTCCCCAGTTTGTGTGCCCCCAATAACGTTCACCTTCAATCAGGAGGGTCTCCCCCTCAGGTCTTTATACTCGTACCCCTGGACCTCTGAACCCATGAAGAGCAGACTTCTATTTATTTTACTCATACCTAAACTCTACATAGACGTTACCATCTCGTACATACGTGAAACAGGCTTTTATATTCAGCACTGCGATTTTAAAATGCAGTCTTGTTGAAAATGTAGCCTACTTCACTTTAATTGTTCTAATATTCACTGTGAGGCTCTATCACAATGTATTTATTCATACCCTGGTGACAAATATCTGAGTCTATTTTTAAATTAGCAATTTCAACCATATTAAGTGTAAAAACAAAGCATTTGAATCATTCTGTACAATGCACTATGTACCATGTGTATTAGGACACAAAAACACAATTTATGCAATTCAATCAACACCAGAGTTTTGGTGCTGTACTAGGGAATATTCAAATTAAAATAAAATGTTATGAAGTGTCTACTGTGTATCTAACATGATACGTTAGGCATTCGGGGCATGGGGTAAGATTTAAACAGATCTCTGCTCACAGAGGCTTATTTATGTCACCCTCTCCAGACAACTACATGCTAACCACACTATTCATTAGGTTATTACATATGTACATATATTTCTGTCTAAAACTGGAGTGAAAAGAAGCAATTAGACGCTCAAGAGCTGAAGGCAGATGGACAGGAGGAACCACTACAACTCCAGACCCCCCACCGACAGGGTAGTGGCAGGGATGGCAGAAGGGTGAGGAGGGGGCAGGGCTGTCGGTCCATGGAGAGAAATGGCTCCCTGCAGCAACCACACAGGGCAATTCAACATCCTCGTGCTCTGCATGAATGACTCCTAGCCAGCAAGGGTCAACTGAGAAATCACCCACGGGGCAGCCAAGTTTCCAAGGAATGCCTAAAAGAAATAACTACATCTGGGGCTCCTAATAATAACCAAAGAATGTTAACCGAGAAAGTGCTTTGAGGTTAGGAAAGCCACTGGCCTTTATAAGTGGGTTACACAGAACCAAACTCAACCGATTCATCAAACAGATTTTAGTTCTAAATGGAGTGTCAAAAACAAAGCAATGCTGGAAAGCATAAAGCTATCTTGGGAAACAGTGGTTATAATTTTCAGAATTCAAACTTCACAGATCATGTCTGCTTGTTTCTTCACTATCTGCTCCAATAATTCAATGACCTTACAAAGTCTGCCTAGGAATAGAAAGCAGAGAACTTTTATTTGTGAAGAGAAATCCAACAAAGTTTTAAGATAAGATGTCACCTATTCTTCTATGAGGTCGAATGCACATAAGAAAAAATCATCACTACCTGTCAGCCATACCAGGGAGAGCATGGAAACACTGCTGCTTAAGTGTCAAGTGACGGAAAGTCAGAGTGGTGACACGGGGAAATGGGGTTTTAATTCTGGCATGAAGGATATCCCCTCATTTAGAAATATTTGGGGGGCGCCTGGGTGGCACAGTCATTAAGCGTCTGCCTTCGGCTCAGGGCGTGATCCTGGCGTTCCAGGATCGAGCCCCACATCAGGCTCTTCCACTGGGAGCCTGCTTCTTCCTCTCCCACTCCCCCTGCTTGTGTTCCCTCTCTCGCTGGCTGTCTCTGTCTAATAAATAAATAAATAAATCTTTAAAAAAAATATTTGGGGCAGGGGGAACATAATGTACACTGTGTTCTTTGTGAAGGACTCAGAGCAGCCCTGAGAAGGGAGAGTATAGCAATAATTCATCTGGTACTTGCAGTCCTATTACAGAAAGTGACTTTTTACAATTAAAAACAACTCCATTTGAACAGATATATAATATATAGTACATTGAATTTAACTCATCCCCAGTGAAGCCATCCGGGGCGTCAGGGAAGGGTGGAAGCAGTACAAAGGCTCTCAGAAAACTCCGGGCAGTGGTGGTTCTCCGGACGTACATCGAGGCCCACACCGACACAGCTGTGCACCGCACGCACACGCAGCGCAGCTCCCTGGACCTCAGTTATAACCTCAGTCAGACGGTGTCTTCAAAAACATACGACAAAGTAGTTAGGTTGTAGATGCCTCAATCAGCAAACCACAGCTTCAAGGCCCATAGTCCCCGAATCCCTGCAGGTCTCTGATGTAATGTTTAAACCTCCCTCTGATGTTACCAAATGTTCAAGAAACAACTTCACTCACAATATCCCTTTCAAGAAAAACAGTCCTATTTCACCAAAACTTTAGCAGGAACTTGAAATTTAAAGAAGCCCTTTTTGTTGCTAGAATGCTAATGAAAATGAATTGTACTTTCCATCAAATACCATCATGTCCTGTATTTTTCACCAACATCACAGCAGTCACCCATCTCCGCAACAGCCTTTCTTATGCCCACTCGGTCATCTGGGATATACGGGGTCTGAGATATGGAGCCCATCGACACCCCTTACCGGACACGGGCCAGCCAGAGAGGTGAAGGAACACCACACTTGTCATCAAGTACCTTAGCACTGAATGGCTATGGACCTGAACGGTCACACTGCTGCGAGACCACGCACGCGTCGGCCCAGACCGCCGTTTACTTACACCTCAGCACTTCCACAATCAAGTTCATGTCAGTACTGAGCTTCTTGACATGGTCCAGGTTAGCTACCGTGGTGATTGGCACATACTGATCACTGTCCATCTGCGATATAAGGTACATGTCACTAGCAAGGTTCTCCCTGCGGAAAGAAGACAATAGCTTTTAATGACTCCTTCTTTCAAAGGACGCTTCCAAAGAGGTACGAGCGTGGCATGGCCGTGCTTCAGAGTTACGTCAGAGTTCCCACCCCATCTGTTTCTTGTCACCTCTCTGAGCTTAAGTAAAATTTTTAAAGACGTGGGGAGGTAGGGAGAGCAAAAGTGTAGTGCGCTTTTTACAATCACAATTAATGAGTGAGTAATCCCTTATCTTTGTTCTAAAAAGTGTTTGAGTAGCTTATTAAAAATACAGAAACGGTTTTTTTAGGTAAGAAAATCCAGCTGAAAGAACACAAAGCTAAGAAAGCCATGGGAAGGCCAGGAAAGGCTGGTGCACAAGTGCCTGCTGGGCTTGCTGTGCCATCGGGAACACATGCAGCCAGGATTACAGAGCAGCAGTCACGCAGGTAGTCTGCAGGCGCCAGCAGCTCAGGGGAAGGGGAGCCACTTGCTGGGGTTTGGGCCTACGGTGATGCTTCTAATATGAAGTCTCCATAAACAGGACAATGGGCTCAGAACATCTCAACACACACACACTGATCCCAGTGAAGGCCGAGGACAGTCTCGGAGATCCATAAAGGGCAATGCTGCTCTGTCCCCACCTGTCAGGTAGTGCAGGGGGACAGAGCGGAGCTCTTGCGAGGTGCAGACCCCACTCTTCCACCTCACAGAGCATGCCCTGAGGCCGTGTGCCGGGGCCCTAACTGGGGAGGTGTCGGCCAGGCAGGAAAGCTGGGGCACCCACCCTGCCCCACCTCTCCCCTCCATGCAGCCCCACCGTCTCTACAGCGGCCCTCCTCAGACGCCTTGTGAAAGTCTGAAGGCAGGTCCAGAGAAACACTGGGAAAATCGCCATAGCTGAGAGAAGACCTTACACATGGCCCATCAGTTACTTTCACACTCAAAGAAAACTACATTTAACCCGATCCCATCTTCCCGTATGTGTGGTTCTGCTACTTTGAACTTTAAAGGTTCTACTCCCTTTGTCAACAGAAAAGGTACTACTCAGGAGAAAGGAACAACTAAAAATATGAGTAGTCCACACACAGAACAATTTGCTCCTGCAGGGTTTGGCGTACTGGGAGAACTAGGATAGGAAATGTGTTCTCGAACTTCGCTGTGCTCAAGAATGTCTCTGTGAGACTGATGACCGGAGGCCCCACCCTCAGAGTCTGATTCCGTGGGATGGGGGCATGGGGTCACGGCCAGGACTCTGAATTTCAAAAAGCAACCCAGGTAGACCATCACGATGAATGTATGGAGAACTGTGAGGAACACTGGCCTAGATGACTCGGTTCGGTTCTCCAGCACATCAACGGCTACGGCTACTCCATCTTCTCCGTGTCCTATGAATATACCAGCAGATCTCTACCCCTTCTCCACAGCATCACATCCACACATAACAGCCAGTGCAGAACCCCTGAGCAGGTACTAGAAAAACCACCGGCATCCTTACCTAGATAAGCAGAATTCCAATGTCTTTTTAAGTACTTCCCGGGGGTCCTCCTGGCTTTCCGGCTGAGACTCATTTCCTCCTACACAAAAGAAATGATCAACTCAGGAAAAATGGCTTAAAATTTACCAAGCAGATCAGATGATTCACCACTGATTCTCAAGGTTTTTTTGTTGTTGTTTTTAAAGATTTTATTTATTTATTTGACAGAGAAAGAGACAGCCAGCCAGAGAGGGAGCACAAGCAGGGGGAGTGGGAGAGGAAGAAGCAGGCTCATAGCAGAGGAGCCTGATGTGGGGCTCGATCCCAGGACTCTGGGATCACGCCCTGAGCCGAAGGCAGACGCTTAATGACTGAGCCACCCAGGCGCCCCTCATGTTTTCACTATACATATTAATTCATCTACACTGTGCATAGGCAGTCCACTATTTCACCTACTAAGAAAAGGAAATCAGAGGCAAAAAACTTAAAATCCCCTCTCCCCTAAACAAAAACAATAGTTTCAAAAATAATATGAGGAATAATGTTAGCGAAGTTTAGAGGTCCTTCGTTCCCTCCCTTCGAAAAAGTCTAAGTTTATTTAATACCTTGTCTCAATTCAAAAAGGACTTTCAAGTAGCCTACAAGAACACAGACACTAAAACAATAGTAAAATATAAAGGAAAGAATAAAAATAAGGAATAAGATAAATACAGGCCAGAAAGATAAAGGCACACAGGCCATAAGGACTATGCAGTCTGCACACTAGAGCCTTATGAACTTGCTTTTAAATGTCCAGGCAGTCAAAGCTGCAAGTGGGAAGTGCTGTGTTTCAGAGATCCTACGGGAGAATACCAAGTAAGCAGACCTTCAACACGAGACAGAGGCTGGCATCAGCTTCTGGAGGAGACTTCTCCTAAGACGCCAGATGGCACTGTGGGTGACATGAGCATGTGTCCCACAAGGCACTGGTCAGGGACCAGACAGTGAGCTGGAGCTCAGGGTAAGGCCCTGGCACCCCCAGCACCCAAACACCATGAGAGCAGGATTTTCATACTGGAGTTTGGGGTGAGGTCCCTATTTTTTTAGGTGGACAAGATATCAAAGGCACTGAAACATGAGAACTAACAGTTTTTCATACACTTCTATGTAGATCTGCATAATCCTATATGTGGAATTTTTTAAAAGTCAAAGACCATCAAAAAGTAAGGACAAAGTGGGGCATTTATTAACAAGTAAGGACAGAGAGCTTGTGTCTGTTTTATGTAGAGCTTTAACAAAATCCAACCCCAACCAGCATAAGCAAACAGACAATAAAACAAAACAAAACAAACAAACAAACAAAAAAACCCACACCCAACCAACCCAAAACAACGAAATAAAACCAATGGACTTGAGGAGGCTGGAAATTACAAATGGCCCCTGAAACACAATCTAATGTCATTCCTTTGTCCAGAAAGGCCTCTCCTGAGCACTCTAAATTCACATGCCACCACATATTTCAGACATTTACTGTCTCTTGCATGCCAGTCACTCTTGCACCACTGTTTATTCAGCCTAGAGAAGGCAATCCACAGTTGAATAAATAAACATTCAACATACAGTCAGGTACAATCAGACACAAAGGAGAATACCACAAGGCCTGGGAGAGCATGCCAGAGCTGCTCCAGACATGCCAGCCAGAGGGGTGCTGCTCCAGAGGCGGCATGGAGCAGAGCCCAATGGAGGAGACAGCAGGCCTCTCTGGCATCTGGGGAAGCACATTCTCTAGCAGGGGTGCAGCAAGGGCACAGGGGAGCACACGAGAAATGAGGCCACAGAGGCAGGGAGGGTGGGTGTCACATTAAGCAGGCCTTGCGGGCTACAATGAGGACATGAGAATTCTAACCCAAATGTGACAGGAAGCCAATTTACATCCTGAAGAGATTGCTCTGCTCTGTGCTGAAGAGGGAAGCAAAGAGCCTTGTCGGGATGCCGATGCAACAATCAAGGATAAACTAGTATTTGGGACTATTCTAGGTGAAGGCTGGGACTTGAGCCAAAAACACAGGAAGAGTCCAGGTCTAGGACTGACCCCTGGACGTGCCCATCTCCTACGGAAAACGGAGAGGACAAAGACAGCGAGACGGGACATGGGGTCAGCCGGAAACGGAGGCCACAGCAAGGTCAGGTGAGGAAAGACATGGGTTCCCCACTCGGTCTAGCAGCACATCACTGGAGGCCTGGATAAAGGCAGTGCTAGTGATGAGGCTAGGGTAACAGTCCACCTGGACGGGGCTTGAGGGCGCATGAGAGGCGAGCACATAGAGGCAGCTGTTCCAGACGATGCTTCTGGAGAGTTCTGGAGGAGGAAGACAGGATGTCGAAGGCAGTCTCATGTAACATAAGAGAGGACAGAACTACGTGGAAGACTCCTCACACAGCCAAGGAAGGGTCTCTTGTGGACACAGGAGTAGAGGGGTCACAGACAGAGGATGTGAGACGGACAGGTGTCAGGGTGTAAAGTACTCTTCTGACAGCTCCAGTCCTCACAATTAAGACACAGACATGAGGTCATCTGCTTCTAGACAAGATAAAGAACAACCAGCAAAACAGCTGGAAACAGAGGGGGAGTGCCACCAGCAAGATGGCAGAATAGGAGGTCCCCACTCATGTTCCCCTCAGCAGCAATCTGGCATCCATCCTCCAACAAAAATGCCCTATGGGAGTTCTGGTATCCAGGGAGGAGACTGAAACCTGGGTGCAGTCCAAGATAAGCAAAGCCGTTTGAGAAGGCAGGCCCTGCATCCAGGCAGCTGACTTGCCAGAGGCCCCAGCTACAGACCCAGAAAGGCTCTGCCCCGAACACTTGGCTACAGTCCTGTTTGGCTTGGTCCTGTCCCCAGCATCATCTGCCAAGAAGGAGCCTTGCCCATCTAAACCCCGGGTCACAGGCACACAGACCTCAGTCCTGGCTGTGGACCCCACAATGGCCCAAGACCCAACTCCAGCCCCTCTGGGCTGCAGTCCAGTTGACATACTCAGACTGCAAGTAGAGCACGGGCCCTGGAAGTGGGCTCCAGCCACCCTCCGGCCAGTCCCTGAGCAGGTCTGTTGGCCAAGGGTCCCAATGAAAAATGCCTACAGTTAGTGCCCCTAGAGACAGGCCAGCCAACCTCAGCTAAGGGCGGGTCCTGAAGCGCACCTGTGACTTGGCTTCAGCCTCTCCCAGCTGCACCACCAGTCCACAAGCACTTCTGCCCACCCCCAGAGTGCCCAGGGATCAGGTGAGATGCATACCCCACTAACAAGTCCGCTAACCGCTGACTCTACTGCAGAGACCCAGGAGCAGCCTTGTGACCCAGCTCCAACCCATCACAACTGCGAATGCAGAGGGAATGCCATCAGCCTAAACCCACAGGAGAATGTCCCTGCCTGACAAATCCAGTCTGTAAAGACAGGAAAAGGTGTTTCCTCCTTCAAATGCACAGACATCGCAACACAGCTACAAGAATCAGACACATATGACACCACCAATGGAAACTAACAAGGCCCCAGTAACTGATTCCAATGAAACACACACGGACAAATGGCCTGACAAAGGATTCAAAAACGATCACCTTAAAGAAACTCCGCGAAATCCAAGAGAACATACACACAACTAAATGAAATCAGGAAAATGATGCAGAAGAAAAAGTAAGACGTTTAGTAATGAAGCAGAAACCACAAAAAAGAACCAAACAGAAACCTTGGAGCTGAAGAACACAAGGATAAACCTGAGAACTCAATACAGCACTTCCACAGCAGGGTCAAACGTGCAGAGGGAAGACTCAGCAAATGCAAAGCCAGGTCATGTGACATTAGCCAGTTAGAGGGACAAGAACCAAGAATGAAGACCAGTGGTAAGTCTATGTAACGGGCACCATGTGCCAGTCTGCACACAAACACCAACAATCTGTAAAAGAGATCGAGAAAGACCAAAATACCTATGAATGAATTCAATCAAGGAAGCGAAAGACCTGTACCCTGAGAACTACAGACACTGATGAAAGGGACGGAGTAAGACACAAATAAATGGAAAGATAGTTCATGCTTATGGATTGCAACAGTACCATTAGAATGTCCATACTCCCAGAGCAATCTACAGATTCAATGCAATCCAACCCAAAATTCCAATGGCATTTTTCACAGAAACAGAGCAAACAATTCTAAAATTCTTATGAACCCACAAAGACCCTGAATAGCCAAAGCAATCTCAAGAAAAGAATAGGGGCATAAATGCTCCCTGACTTCAAAATTTTATTACAAACCTAAGTAATCAAAACAGGTTGGTATGAAAATAAAAACAGACACAGAGATCAGTGAACAGAGTCCAGAAATAAACCCACACATATACAGTTAACTGATTTTCAACAAGGCTGACAAGAATACTCAATGGGGGAAAAGTGTCTTCAATGAACGCTGTTGGGAAAATTGGACCGCCACATGCAAAAGAATGAAACTGAAGCTTTATCTTACATCATACACAAAAATCAACTCAAAATGGATTAAAGATGCACATAAGACCTAAAACTGTAGAACTCCTAGAAGAAAATGTTGGGGAAAAGCTCCTCAGCATTGGTCTTGGCAACGACTTTTTGGACCTGCACCAAAAGCACGGGCAACAGAAGCAAAAACAAACAAGTGGGACTACATCAAACTAAAATCTTCTGCACAGCAAAGGAAGCCATCAGCACAAGGAAAAGGCAGCCTATGGAATGGGAAGAAAATATTTACGATATCTGTATTTATCTGATAAGGGGTTATATCCAAAACATAAAAGAAATTC
Source organism: Ursus maritimus (assembly GCF_017311325.1). NCBI lineage: Eukaryota > Metazoa > Chordata > Mammalia > Carnivora > Ursidae > Ursus > Ursus maritimus. Next base: position 31,924,547 of record NW_024425675.1, on the reverse strand, counting down.
ATTCACACTTAACAGCAAAACCAAACAAAAACCTGATTTAAAAATGGGCAAAGGGGGCGTCTGGGTGGCTCAGTCGGTTAGGAACCTGCCTTCAGCTCAGGTCACGATCTCGGGGCCCTGGGATCAAGTCCCGCATCGGGCTCTCTGCTGAGTGGGGAGCCTGCTTCTCCCTCTCCCTTTGCCCCTCCCCCTGGCTCATACTCGCTCTCTAATAAATAAATAAAATCTTTAAAAAAAAAAAAAACTGGGCAAAGGACCTAAATAGATATTTTTCCAAAGAAGGTTTACAAATGGCTAACAGGTACATGAAAAGGTGCTCAACATCACTCAGCATCATTAGGAAAACTGAGAATCAAAACCACAGTGAGATATCACCTCATACCTGTTAGGATGGTTATCATCAAAAAACCAAGATAACAAGTGTTGTGAGGATGTGAAGAAAAAGAACTGTTGGCAGNAATGCAAACTGGTGCAGCCACTGTGGAAACCAGTATGGAGGTTCCTCAAAAAGTTAAAAACAGAGCTACCCTACGACCCAGCAATCCCACTAGTGGGCATACATCCCAAGGAAATAATCAGGATCTTGAAGAGCTATCCGTGCTCCCGTGTTCACGGCAGCACCATTCACAGCAGCCAAGACAAAGGAACAACCTAAGCGGCTGTCCGCAGATGAACGGATAAGGAAGACGCGACGTATATACACACTGGGATATTAACCATAAAAAAGGAGGAATCCTGCCATTTGAGACAACATGAGCATGGAGGCACTATGCTAAGTGACATAAGTCAGACACAGAAAGGGAAAAATTACATGATCTCTCCTGTATGTGGAATCTAAAAAGTCAAAATCATACAACCAGAGGGCAGACCCATGGCTGGAAAAGTGGGGACAATGGGGAGATGTTGGTCACAGGATACAAACTTTCAGTTATCAGAAGAATGAAGTTCTGGGGATCTCAGGTACAGCACGGTGACTATATTTCACAATACTGTACTATATACTTGAAACTTGCTAAGAAAGTAGATCATAAGTGTTCTCAGCATACCAAAACCAGAAAAACAAAAACACTGTGAGGTAATGGATGTGTTAATTAGCTTGATTATGACAGTTATTTCACAGTGACTATGTAATATCAAATGATCGATGTTGGATACCTACCTTAAACATATTCAATTTTTACTTGTCAATTACACCTCAGTAAAGCTAGAAAAAACTGTGACCTTACCCCTTTTCCCTTACACTGTTTCCTTATGCTTTTGTCTTTTCTATCGTAGTTACCATCCTCTTACCTTATCTATCACAAACTTATTTGTTATGTGTATTAGTAATTGTCTGTCTCTGTGAAACAGATGTAAGCTCAAGTAAAGCAGGGGCTCTCATCAGTTCTATTCACTGAGGTATCCCAAGTAAATGGGGCACACGGTGGGTTCTGAATAAATATCTTCTGAATGGAAAAACAAAACAGAGTAAATGAAACAAGTTTTCCAGATGTAGGAACATAGGTCCCTAAGAGATATGAGACATACAACTTTCCCAAGTCTGGGCTCAGCAAGTGGGACGGGAAGCCAGGAAGAAGTCAGTGGGTATGCTGAACTAAGAGGCACAGAAGAGGGTGCCAGGACAGGATGCACAGGGAGGGGGTCGAGAGAGAGCAGCAGAGGGCCTCTCAAGCAGGCAGCCATGTCACAGCACCGGTGTGACGCAATCCCTGGCAGTGGGGAAAAATCACGGAAAGGACCAGAAGCAGCATGCATCCCTCCCTCACACAGGGCTGGAAGCAGTGCCTGTTCCCACCAGCTGGACCAGAATACCACAGGTGCACAGAGTATGGGCTCTTGCCTCAGGGGTGGGAAGTAACTGGCCCCTGACAAACCACCATTCCACTCCTGCCTAACAAATCTTAAAACAAGATTTAAAAGGATCAAATTGTTTCCAAGTAAGTTAGATGCATCCTGGAACAATAATCAAACTATTTAAAGAAAGAACAAAAACATTAAGTACCTAACCAAAAATTACCATGAATGTCAAGCAGGAAAACTGACCCATTAACTAAGAGCGAACTAGCCAGAACAGTCGACACAGGTGTTAACACGAACTGACTAACACATTATAATGGCAATTGTGCACATGCTTCAAAAGTTAGGTAGAAACATGAAAAATACTGAAAAGACCCAAATCGGACTTCTACAGATGAAAACTACAATGTCTGATATTAAAAATATACTTGATGGAATTAACAACAGATTACACATTGTAGAAGACTAATGAACTTGAAGATATACCAGAAACTTTCCAAAATGAAACCAAGAAATAAGAATTTTTAAAAAGGACAGAGGATGGAGTGCCTGGGTGGCTCAGCTGGTTAAGCATCTGCCTTCAGCTCAGGTCATAGTCCCAGGGTCGTGGGATTGAGCCCCACGTCAGGCTCCCTGCTCAGTGGGGAGTCTGCTTTTCCCTCTCCCTCTCCCCCTGCTCGTGCTATCACTCTCTCTCTCTCTCTGTCATATAAATAAATAAAATCTTTAAAAGCATATATATATATGTATATATACTAAAAAAAAAAAAAAAAAGAACAGAGGATCAGTGAGCTCTGGGACAACTTCAAGGGTCTTAATAGAGGAACAACCAGAGATCAAGAAAGGAAAGAAATGGCTGGGGGGCACGGGGGGGGGGGCAACATTTGAAGAAATTATGGCCCAAATTTCACCAACTCTGGTGAAAACGTTTGTAAATCACAGATTGAAGAAGCTCAATGAACACCTACCACAAGAAACACAAAGACTGCTTTTAAGTTACATCGTGATCAAAATGCCCCAAACCACTTATAAAGAAAAAGGGCTTGACCAAAAAAAATCTAACAACAGAGAATTCTGCAGGAAGCAAAAATGAATGTAAACTAAAGATAGTTTCAGATACACAGAAGCTGTAACAATCCATCACAGCAGATCTGCACTACAAGACACATTCAAGTCCTTTAGGTGGAAGCAAAAGGATACCAGAAGGAAGTCTGGATTTACACAAACGAAAGAAGACCACCAGAAGTGGTAACGGTAACTACAGAGCATCCTCCTAACAAGAGCAAAATACACATTCTTCTCAAGGGGAAAGGGAACATGTACTTAAGATGGCCCAGATTCTGGCCCACAGTACAAATCTTAATAAATTTAAAGGGATTCAAGTCATATGAATTACTTCCCATGACTATAAGGAGATTAAATTAGAAAACCAATAAAAGAAAGTTCCCCAGAAAATCCCCAAATATCTGGAAACTAAATACCAGACTTCTAAATTACCCATGGATCAAAGAAAAAAATTAAGAAAGAAATCAGAGATAATTTCGAACTGAATTTTTTTAAAAACCACACCTACAATATACCAGAATTTGTGAGACTGTGCTAACAGAGTACTTTGGAGACTTATGGAAGAAAACAGCTACCCCAGAAAAGAAGAAATGCCTCCCATCAATGAGCTCAGTTTCCATTGTAGACACTAGGGGGAAAAAAAAAATCAAACCCCAAGTAACGAAGAGAAAGTTGATTACACAGATCAGAAGAAAACCAAGGAAACAGGAAGGAGAAAAACAATGAAACCAACTACTGGTTCTTTCAGACCATCAACAAAATTGACAAATCTCTACACAGATTCATGGGGGGGATGAATTACCAGTAACAGTAACGAGTTAGGTGACACAGCTACAGATCCTACAGAGGGTGAATAAACACAGTACTATGAGCAATTCTAAGCAACGGAGTTGATACTTTAGATGAAGTGGACTGAATCTTTATAAGACCCAAGTAACTAAAACTGAAACCTGAGCAGCCCT